>NC_051125.1:1578495-1878495 GCF_014839805.1 Manduca sexta
GTTCAGCCCTTTGTCGGCGCTGATGCGCTCGCGGTCTCTTATGCTGAGGCTACATTAGCGGGCTAAGATTCATGTTGGCGATCTACAGCATCGTATACGGACATACGCGATGTTCTTGTCTATCATTACATGGGCGATGATTTTTCGTGCCGGATTGTTATTCTCTGTTGTGCGACCAACGCTGAAGTGACGTAGGTGTAGCCACTCAAGTGAATATTGTCGTGATAACCCCCTTTGATGCGCGCAAGTTTACCGTCAGTGCCCTGATTTTACATCGTCTTTGTCCGAATACTACGCGTTGCAACCATCTACCCGGCCACACTCATCGCGTTAACATTCGCCGTAGCCCGCTAATGTAGCCTCAGCATAACAATATTGCCTCTCTGACGTGTGCAGTGCTATAGGTCAGATGAGGTTAGCAGACAATATTATAGATGTTGTATTTAAATTAGATCAATTTCGTAAATATTTAGTTTGTCTGATTTGATTTTTATAATTTTGTGTAATAACTTATTTGATAAGTAAACATATAAAAGTGTTTTGATTAACTAGTGGATCTTATTTTTATTTAATGTCGTTATATCGTCGCCACTCTGTATGTCCTTGTGTGCCACGAACTTTTGACGCCGTATCGATCGTGATCTACGGATGTAATATTAAACACAATGAAAACTGAATAATACCTTTCTACCAATATTTAATATTAAAAAACGTTAAAGAGAGATTACGTTATACGTTGTGATTTTGTTTAGATACCTAAACTACATAACCTACATATGATTTATTTCTTTTTAATTGTTTTATAAGGGTCTTTATATGATGACCAATGACTGGTGGACAGTTAATGCAGACAATCAATGACGTTTTACAAATTGTCATACACTAACAAAATTGCACATAAAAACAGCGCAGTATTTACTATAGTCACAACTCACAGCCCTAGCGGCTTATATTGATACGGCCCGAGCGGGTCCAAGTGTGCCCGAATGGGCCCGAACGGCGACCGCCCCGTCGCCATGACAGTCGAATAAAATGCAAATTTATTAATTAAAAAATAAGTTAATAGTGTTTACAAATTACTAACGTATGAAATGAAAGGCTTTTTCCATTCACAGTTAGAGTATAATTTGTACATCGTCTAAAAACACAGGAAGGCATTTTATTTATAAAAATACCAAAAGTTAGTAAGCCGACTAGCCGCGACATTGGTTGGAGGTTGACTAAGTGAATGTCGGGCAATTACCTTGCTTAGTTCTT
Source organism: Manduca sexta (assembly GCF_014839805.1). Classification (NCBI taxonomy): domain Eukaryota; kingdom Metazoa; phylum Arthropoda; class Insecta; order Lepidoptera; family Sphingidae; genus Manduca; species Manduca sexta. The sequence goes on from NC_051125.1 coordinate 1,579,753, forward strand.
GCCAATACTGAGCTCGGACAACGTATCTATGTAATAAAAACATCTTAGGTGTCTATGGTATAGAAGAAAACACTCCGTACAGTTTACAAATTATAATGTCCAACACACAACACAGAAGGCACAATTAAACAGGAGACACAAGCACAGTATAGTTTACAGTGAAGTAACGATGGTAGTTCAACATCACAGCACAGCAAAGAAGAATGAAGAGGGACTGGCTTACAAACATAACATTCCGCGTAGCGTAAGCGGTAGCGGCAGCGGTAGCGAACAGCGTACGTTCCGCGTCTATTCCAGGACTCGACTGGCTGGTCAGCCGGCAATGTGACGTGGCGCTGCGACGTGACGTATGCGCACCGCACCGCACCTCAAACCGCTGACTCCTTGTACGTAAAGCTAAAACTTTACGCAGAAGATGTGACATTGCTCGATGGTTGATATTGATATCGACATCGACAAACGGTTACGCATCGAAATAATGTGCTTGTATATATCCAAATAATAAATATAATATTAAGATTGTTGTGAATAGTTAGTGTAGGTAAGTGTAAATAAATATATATGTACTTATAAGGTAAAAATATACTTTTTATGTAGATAGATATTTTATACACAATTATGTTCAGTGTAGGAAAGTTGTCTTCAGTTTAATATAGTCAGTCCTAAGCCTGGTAAAGTATGAAGAGATGGTGGACTCAGTGTAGGTACATATTGTCTACAAACCCCGCGAGCAAGTGATACTACTTAACTTGGTAATTATCTGGCGAAGAAAGTGTTATTAGTGACAACGAATGCGAGCGCAAGCGTGCGACGTCCTTTTTTTTGGTTGACTCGGAGAAAGTCCCTTATTACTACCGCTCAGCTTTCGTGGTGGGCGAGTGAGCGGTTATGTTGGGGTAACCGTTGTCTTACGGCCTGGCGAGGAGCCGCCCGGATTTGATGAGGAACTTCGGGCGAGGGCCTGACTGAGTCCCTAACCCTATGTACTTACAAACTTAAACTAAGCAATACGCAACAGCCTACCTACTAAAACTCCGCGGCGACCCTCTTCGGCGCATTAAGAAAGGCTGTGGGTTTCCCCTGATGCGTTAAAGCCCACGATAGACACAGTGTTGGAATATATTTTATGGCGTGTTATATTAAAAACGTAATGTGTGCATACTGAGACGGTTTTGAACACATTTGAACGGTTATACATTCAAGAGAAAACAATCAAAACAAACAAAATGTTGATTACTTTATATCTATATTATATAAATTCCTAAAAATGCAATATACATTTATGTAAACACCTATGACAAAAGATGTTATTTTTGAAATATACAAATTTTAAACATATGCATTGATTAAACTAAAATAAAATCGTGGGGCACGTCCAATATCTACAATCGAAAGACATGGCATGTGACTTCACCCACCTAGTGGTAAGTAGCAAGTGTCGTCCATGAATGGGGTTGACGGACGAAAGTATATCAATCACAAACTGAAACCAAAACATGAACTCATTTGCATGAGACATTTGACGGGTTGTGCCTTGTAAAATCTTCACTGCGCTTAAAACTATCAAAGATTATCTTAAAGTTATCATTTCATTATTCAATGAATATGATACAGTTAATCCCAAGGTCATCCAAAATTCATTTAAAGTGGACGTGCCCTACGATTTTATTTTAGTTTAATCAATGCATTTGTTTAAAATTTGTATATTTCAAAAATAACATCTTTTGTCATAGGTGTTTACATAAATGAATATTGCATTTTTAGAAATTTATGTGACCATAGATATTTCCAGAAAGTGAGTAGGTTACGAGTTTCTTTATTTTGAAAATATAACAATGTATACATATTGGTACCCATGACTGTATCCATGAAATTATTTTTTTAGCTTTAAGTACATTTATCTGCAATATAAAACCGTTTAACTTATTTTTTTTTTTACTTTTTTATTTTTAAGTTGTTAGTTTTTATTTCTCATTCTATTCAATTCGTTGAGTGCCTCATTATTGCAAGGTTTCTTGCCTGTTAGTTTATTGCAGTCAAACTCTTCAATACGTAATCCCTCCAAAGATCTCACTCTACTAAGAGCAACGTAGGCTTGGCCTTCCTCAAATAGTTTAGCGCCTAAGTATACGACGGCGTGATCCACAGTGCTGCCCTACATTTTATGCACCGTGGAAGCCCATGACAATATTAAGGGCAACATTCGTCTTTCAGCCGTCCCGTAATTAAATTTGGCTGGAAACTGTATGGCTTTCGGGTGTATAACATGTACGCCGTCTCTTGCAAAGTCGATTCGAACTGAAGGTACGTCTGTTGCGTACATCTGAGGTCGACGAAATAGGGGCCAAACGATTTCGTTGATATATCCCAGGGGTGGCCAACCGGTCGATCGCGATCGAATGGTCGATCGCGCCGACAAGCCCAGTCGATCGTGGCAAGGCAAAAATATAAATACGTAGAACAGACCGCGCAACATAATCACTAACTGCTGCACGCATCGTCTTGTATCATTTTTTAATCAAAATAATAATAAATTATGAACTGAACTATGTTGTTTCATTTCAGATTTCAAGATGTATGTAGCTTGGTAGATCGTACAGATTATCATCAATGAAAAGTAGATCTTGGGTCTTACCAAGTTGGCCACCCCTGATATATCCTATAGCGCCATTAACTAATCCCTTTGAAACGTCAATATTGGACCGCAACATGACTTTTGCTCCCACAAATATTTCTAATTCTGCTGGTAAGCCCCCAGTCTTATTGATATCAGCTGGTATTATAGTAGCTATATCCACATTATCTGCATTTCGGGCAGTGTGTACTAGCTGGTCCTGTGCTTTTATTTTATAAATACGAGCAACGTAAAACCGCTCCCTTTGTTTTTCACGGCTTTCTTTAAGCCTGGCCTCATATTGCTCTGGTGTTTCCGAACCTAACCGCTCTGTTTTTCTTTCACGGATATCTTTAAGCCTGGCCTCACGTCGTTCAGGTGTTTCTGCCGCTAATTTTTCCCGTCGTTTCTGTAGTCGGCTATTAGTTTGATCTTTACTTCCTTGTGCGCGTTTAGCTTTATACTTGTCTTTTGCTTTTTGGAGCCGCCTTTTTCGTTGTGTTGCAGTTTCTGTTTTTTTATTTTTGTTTCTGTTCTTTTTGTTTTTTGTATTTTTTTCTGCTTTTTTTGTGTTTTTATTTTTTGTAGAATTTGTTGTTACCATTTTGTTCCCACGAGGACTGGACATTTTTACGGTCGACCCCCCCAGACGCCTAATAGAGGGGCAAGGTTATGTACAACAAGATGTGCCTGAATCTTGAAGGGAAAACGCTAATGACATATCATTTTTATCCACCCTAATGCCATACAGTTCTCGGCGCGCTTTTACCTTAACTTGGGTGGTGTACCCTTAGCGAGGTATCATTTTTAGCCACCCTAACGCCACACAGTCCTCGACAGGATACCAGATCTTGACTTGGGTGGGAGATTCATATTGTAATTTTGTATAGTATACTGTATTATACTTACCAAGCCCTTTATTTTGATACCCATATTGATGGGATTGAAAACTACATTATCCGCCGTTTTGTAGCAGTGGCCATCTTTGATTTTGATTTTGTATAGTGCACTGAATTCTACTTGTCAAGCCCTTTCATTTGATACCCATATTGATGGGATTGAAAAAAACTAAGTTGTCCGCCATCTTGTAGCGGCGGCCACCTTGGATTCACAATAATATTGAATATGGATAATTGTATTGTCACCAGAATCAAAGGCGTATACCAAATTTCAGATCAATCGGTTAACGGGAAGAGGGTTAAATTTCAATTACTAAATTTGACCCAAACAAACAAACGGGGTGAGCTAAATAAAACCGTTTAATAATAAAAAGCCGTTTAATAATAAAAATCGTTACCTATTTAATTCTTCTTTCATAAAAAACAAAACTTCGCGTTCATAATTAATGAAATTAAATAAGAAAAATAAGACCAATGCACATTTTCTATAATCCAAAATTCGCAACGCTTGTCGCTCGCAGTTAAAGGAAAACGCGGACGGGCCGCCTGGCGCAGCGATTGCACGCGGCGCGCGTGCCTTTGTGTGCCTATTTAATAAAACAGCTGATTGGGGGCATTTTATCTTTTCTACATACATTTCTTTTATTATGAAAATAATTTACTTCCTGTTATTTTAATGGAAGTGGGGTTGTGTTACCGTCTGCCTACAGCTACTCGTGACGCGAATTGCAATGCGATTTGCGGCGCGGCAAGCGACAAGCGATGAAAACAAATGTAGGAAACGATATGAAGTATGCCACAGCTACTGGCCCGAATTGTGATGTGATCTATGGCGCGGCGAACACCGAGCGAATCGCGGCAGCGATTAGTGACGCAAAACAAATGTACTAGCGAGTAGTGTTAATTAGCATTCCATTTAATGTTAGCATGCTAAATCACATTAAGCATTTCACAAATTAAATACAGTTGCTAAATTTCATGAAGTGCTTATTAATTCGCGCGTTAGCGCCCTTCGCAATAGCAGAACAAGCATGCGTGCTATCTTTAGCGCCCACATGAATAATGATAAATTCCGTGCTAAATGCTAATGCTATCGCGGCCTGTTTTGAGTGGAGGAGTGAGTGAGAAAAAAAGAGCGAGAGATGCGTCGCGCGTAGTGACTCATTCAATTATTTATATTCTTGGAAAAGTACCGAATATTATTCCGGATAATATTGCGCACAATAATATCAATTATGCTTGAATAGAGAATTAAAAGTAATTTTATGAAAGGCTTGCACATTCTACTAGGTACTTATAAACTACTGGTATCTCTTTCTATATTCTATAATATATTTTTTTTATCATATTTTATTATAAAAAGAAGTAATAAAAATTTGACGATAAATAAAAAAAGAACTTTAAACTTAGTTCGTTGATTGCGCGCAATTGCTAATTCTTCATTGTGTATTTAAATTTGCGAAATATAATTCACAAATTAAAATTCACACAATTTTAATAAATGCGTCATATTAGCAATTAACATTAGCATGGTTATTTGGCATGTTAAGACATAAAAATTAGAATGCTAATGAAATTAATTCGAAATAGCATTAATTGCCATTACTACTAGCGAGTACCGACCCGGCCACAACTCAGAGAGGCGCGCGCGACGGCGCGGCGTCGGTAAACGAACAAAATATTTTGTTTTTATCGCGCGTTCATAGTGAATTCAATCAATATTGAACAATATAATAACAAAATTATTGATAGACCCGCAAGCCACTTTTGATAGCGCCATTTTTTTAAATTACTACTAAATACGTCCGTCGCCTAATAAAAATCTTCGAATTGACAGCCTCTTCCTATTGGAAGTTGATTAAAAATTATTCATATTAATAAATAAAAATAAGAAAATAAAGGAACAGAGTCATTTGTAATATTCAAATAAAATAGGAGGTGGTTGTTATGTATTGTTCTTATCAATGAGCGTACAGTTCGTAAATTGTTGCGCTCTTTTTCTCGGACGTTTTTGAGAAGTTGATTGTGTATCTTGGCTATTTTATATATCAATGCTCCAGACATTCATAATTAGCTACCTAAGGCATTAGAAGATTTGAACATAATATCAATATTAAAAAAACAGTAAAGAAGTTTATAATGGATAAGATGTATTATTATTTACAACATTTATAATATTATGGAATAACAGAAAGTGTCATACTTCTCTTTCTTTTAAAATCTTAATTAACAAACTGACGTGACTACGAATTTTTTAATATTTTTTTCTAATTTTCTTGCGTTATAATTGTGACGTAAGTATTTTAAAACTTCAAACAATGTAATTTTGTATACTATACTCTGGTTAAATATGGTTGTTCTAAAAATCTCATGAGTTTATCACATTTGCAAAAGAAATATAACTTTAAAGCATTGATTTTTAAAGAAAAACCATCAAGCGTCGTTACAGGTCGAATTTTGGCCACAGGACGGCCAATAATTTAATAAATCTGCCCATTAAAAGAATACAGATTATTTCATAAAACTTATCTAAATAAAACTCCGCTCGCATTCGCGCATAAAACACTATAGACTTAGGAGTCTAAACCGCAGTGGCGAAGGGTGAAAATTTTCAAAAGGTAACCCGAGGAAATATTTTTTTCTACAATTATCATGTAATACGCTGTTCACAATAAATTAAAATCAGTAAAATATCATAATACATAATAATTTCCTTCTAACATTAACATTATGTCTTAACTCTAAATTTAACAAATAATCACATATTTTGAACAAAGGTACTTATCTAAAAGAGCCCAACAAAAATTAATAACCCACACTATACACAAACACTAATTATACATTCTAAATTATTAAAAAAATTCACGCCAATGGCCCAACATTAAGGCGATACCTCAAGGTCCATTTTCATACATTTTGTTTCGGCTTTAATCTGGGTAACTAAACAAGTATTGGCAAGTAAAGAATTTAAATTCACGTCTAGTTAGTGATTAGTTCTCGCAGTTGAAAGAAAAACGTAAAATAATTAATAATCATGGATATTTCGGCCTTTAAAATTTAATATGACGAAATTTTAAAGGCCGAAATATCCATGATTATTAATTATTTTTACGTTTTTCTTTCAACTGCGAGAACTAATCACTAACTAGACGTGAATTTAAATTCTTTACTTGCCAATACTTGTTTAGTTACCCAGATTAAAGCCGAAACAAAATGTATGAAAATGGACCTTGAGCTACCACCTTAAGCCGCAAATTCTCGGGTTACCCTGAAGTACATATACACGCACGCACACATGTATTTTTACGTCACTTCCAAAAGATTAGACAAAGACACCGCGCTGCGTGTAAAAGAGACAACAATATCGCGAGGGAAGCTATGCGCGGTCGGGTTCACTTCGAATACTATAAGGCGCAAGCACTGCGCGCGAGTTACGATTTAACGAATTGATAATAATATGAACTATATACCGTAATCGTTGAAGTATTGATTTAATGGAATAAGTATAGGATAACTTGTTTGAATATACTATTATTATTCCAGTTATATAGTTATGTTATTCATTTATTATTTTAAATTAATTTACAAAAAGTAAGCCGGTAGGAATCGGCTTGTATGGACGCTTCGCCACTGCTAAACCGTACTGTCATTGTCGGTCAAGAATATTTTGTAATATTTATTTTAAAGAGATTAATTCTAAAAGATTGTATTTCATAAGCAATAATTGAAGTTTTTATAATTATCTTATTTATTGACCAAATATATGAAATAGGTACTTGAAATTACTGTAACAAGACTGATAAGATTATTATTTATCAATCATCATCATCAATCACAGTATGATATGTTAGAGCGATTGAACCATAATTACAGGCGACGTGCCTTGAAGCAGCGGCGGGCGAGCGCTACCACGTCCGCGTGAGACGCGGCAGTCACGCAGGGAGCGGGTCGAAGGACATCGTAGCCACAAATCTCTCTGAAATGTTTTCGAATAACAATATTGTTCCTGATATTCATTTTTTATGAACCCCCATATAAGGGCGGTAAACGAGGGAGAAAATAAACAGCTGAAGCGAGTTTAGTGATATTTGGTATGGATACTAATAATATCTTAAACCTTGAATATAAAGCTAGGAATATTCAATTTTAGTATCAGCACCTAACTGAATGGATGACCGGAACCAAACTGATAAACCGAATGGTTGGAATTTTATTTCGCCTATATTTTAAATCCTAGGAATAATTAATATGAGATACCCATTTTTATGAACCCCTAAATAGGGGGGAAATGGGGAGGTACTTACTTAATAATATTTAAACATTTAATTCTTACGGTAAGTAATTAATTAATTAAGGTTTGGGTCCCGGGACGTTTTGTGTCTTGAAGTCCCGGGACTTTCGGTTCGAGACTCGAAACGAGATAAGTTTGTCGAAATTGTTATGTAATCATTTTTATTTTGAAATAATTTAAGGAGCCTAGCGTTTTCTAACTATGAGATTAACTTGCTTAAATTTCAAAGACATTAAACAGTTTAGCTGGTTATAGAGCGGACATAAGGACTAAATTTGAGCTTCAAAAGTTGTTACCAATTGGTAATAAATCCTTGTCTTATTTGAAATGACCGTGTGACAAGATATCACGACGTCCTTAGATAAATAATATATTAACAGAAAATATGCTAATATGGTCATTGAAAACGTATAAATAACGATATGGAAAAATGTGAAGTAAAATTGCATTGATGTCTTGCTATTTCACGGTAAATTGAGTAGCCATCGCATGATATCAAGCAATCTTACCAATACCAACTCTATATAATATTAGAATGAATCTATGTGTGATTAAAAGAAATAAAACAAGCAATTATTAAGAGTAAAATTAACGTAAAAGTGATGATTAAATTCCTGTTTCATAAATCTATATCTTCTATACTTATAATAAATCTGTAGAGAGATCAATTCTGTACATGAAATATATTTCCAAAATTACTATCAGGGGGTGATTAGGGATCGATACTGATGCCAAAAATGCAATTAGTAAAATTTTTGTCTGTCTGTCTGTATAACCGTTATAGAAACAAAAACTACTCGACCGATTTTAACGAAACTTGGTACAATTATTTTTCATACTCCTGAGCTGGTTATAGTACACTTTTCATCACGCTACAATTAATAGGAGCAGAGCAGTGAAGGGAAATGTTGGGAAAACGGGAGAAGTTTCTCCATTTTTTAAGCTTCCGTCGCGTGTGCAACCTCAATGGTTAAAGCTACACAGAAATCATGTATGACGAAAATGTTCGCCTTAAAATTATATAAAAAATATCCCACGACAGTATATGTCTATCTTTTATGGTTGACTCACAATAACACGTGTAACTCCCGATAGCTTAGCAGTTCGAAGCTTTCTCATTATATTTGTCTACTCTTACGTTTATAACACTCTCAGTCATCCCTAATTAAAAAAGTTAACATTATTAAATACTCCATAAAAAAGAATCATAGAAATCGGTATAGAAACACCAAAGTTATACATGAAATACGCTAATAATAAGCCATCACGCGTGAATACTGAATCATCTTCTAAACGCTAACGGAGTCGCGGGCACAGCCATTAACAATAATATTGTGCGGTTCCGCATTGCGATATTTTCAACAGTATTGTACATTGACATATTATATTTCCCTACTATAATACAAAAGTTAATCTGTCTGTTACATCAAAACCACTGAACCGTGAGGAAGGACATAGGCTACTTTTTTTTACGAAAAACGACGGAAAAGCGGACGAAGTCGCGGACAACAGCTATGCTATATAAAATACCGAAATCGTCATAGGTTTGCCTATAATATTAGAGGAGTTCCTTCGATTTCACCAGGATCCCACCATCTGACCCTGACCGGACAATCGGACCACCTGCATACCACCATACATTAAAAAAACATCCCGACAAATGGAGCACCTCCTCCATTTTTTAAGTCCTAAATCCACGCGGGCGAAGCTGCGGGCGGAAGCTAGTGTTTAATAAATGTTGATTTTACAAAGAATTGACTTTTTTAATACGTTTCACCATAAAGTAACTCAATTAAAATTCTTCAAAAAAGACTTAGGTACCCCCCTGGAAAACAAAAACACAAAAAAATCTTAAAAGTCTGAAGTCCCATTAATTCCCGGGACTTTGAAATTATCGGGAATTCCCATCCGAGTATAACATACAAGATCGTTCATGAAAATATAGTAGATATTTTTACACATGACATGGAAACTCCGCGTGCAAAGTCACTTACCTAATCTGTATCGGATACGATATAGCTAAAATGTTGAGAGGAGAAACCGAAACACCATCTGCTGCTTGAAGCTCGGTCTCAGAGTAGCACAAGTTTAATCTAAACCTCGGTTTAGACTAAACTTGTGCTGCTCTGGACGGTGACGCTGGAGACGGCAACAGTGGACAGTGGAGACGATTCTATTTTACTACAACAAGACGGTCGGCATTCACGAAGCAGCGCTCATCAATCAGACCGAGCAGCATGCGGCGCAACTGGCGAAAGGTGAAATCTTTCAAGAGGTGATCCGATTAAAAAATATATATATTCTCAGTGTTTGCGCGCACGAGTATTTTTTGTACTAATGCGTTCTGCCGCGACTGTTTCGTCACGGTTTTTTCTGTATTGATCAAAAGTAAAGAAACAAGTCGTAGTGACATAGTATCGATAGCTGCAGTGTGTATGCGATCGGTCACCACTCACCAGCGCGCGACCCCGGGGGAGTCGCCGCACCGCGTCGCACTGCGACATAGCCATTGGAGGTCACGCACTATCAACAGGAACCAATCCAAACGGTTAACTCGCTAGTTACGCAAGCGTCCCGGCCGAAGGTTTCCTAATCCTTGCGATAAGATACCTAAATAACAACAAATCAGTATATAAGCGATGTTATGGACACAAGAGTCCAACTCAACACTGTAAGCAACATGAATGTGACAGCAGTGGTAGTGTCAGTGGTGGTGGCGCTGGTGGCACACGCGTCGGGGGCGACGATACCGCAGGTCGGCGAGCTCCTCGAAACCAATTACCACGAGGTGGCCGGCATTCCCGCCGCGGCACGCATCAAGTGCGGTGAAGAGGCGCAGGACTTCGACGGGGCACGCATCGTGGGCGGCTCGGCGGCCGGCGTCGGCGCATACCCACATCTGGTTAGTGCTCGGGACGCTTTTGATCATGTATTGTGCTCGCCTTCGTGTCACTAACGCGTGCACTCCCTCAGGGTGGGCTGGTGATCACGCTGACGACGGGCGCTACATCGGTGTGCGGCTCGTCGCTGCTGTCGACGACTCGCGCGGTCACGGCGGCGCACTGCTGGCGGGACTCTCGCAACCAGGCGCGCCAGTTCACGGTAGTGCTGGGGTCGACACGGCTGTTCTCGGGCGGCGTGCGCCACAACACCAACACCGTGGCGGTGCACTCAGGCTACAACGTGCACACGCTGCTAAACGACGTTGCTATGATTACACTGCCCTCCGTCTCCTACACCAGTAAGCGTGCAGTTCACCTGTGAGTGTTATATGTAAGTCGTTACTCTCGCTGACTCACACGCTCTTCGCTCGTTCCAGACGCGATCCAGCCCATCAATCTGCCGAGTGGCTCGCTTGCTAGCAGCAATTTCGCAGGCACGTGGGCGCAGGCTGCCGGCTTCGGAAGAACCAGTGATAGTGAGTTATATATGTATAATCGTGCCTGAATATAACCGCGTTATTATTTGTACTCAGTGGTATGGGTGAAGGTACAGATAATATTGCGTGCATCAACAAACGTTCAGGTAGCGTCGTCTGTATGTTACAGATGCGGGTATTAGCAACAACCAATTCCTGAGCCACGTGAGCCTGCAAGTGATCACGAACGCCGTCTGCCAACAAACATTTGGTAACACGGTGGCCGCGTCGACGCTGTGCACGAGCGGCGCCGGCGGGCGCAGCACGTGCAGCGGCGACTCCGGCGGCCCGCTGTCAATCAACAGCGGCGGGCAGCGCGTACTGGTAAGTGCCACTAGTGGTGTACTGACACTGAGCCGGTGTAGAACGCGTGCTGCAGTCTGACATATCTGAACGACTGGTTGTTCACAGATCGGAATAGTGTCGTTCGGGTCGTCGCGCGGGTGCCAGCTGGGCCTACCTGCCGGGTTCGCGCGCGTCACATCTTTCGCCTCATGGATACAGTCGCGACTGTAAAGCCCCTGTGTCACGACCACAGGCTACTACATCATATAACAACTTCCCACTAGCGACCCACAAGTTCCTATTAGCTGTATTTACTTTTAAGCAAATATACTTACGACGATTACGTTAAACTGTACTGATTTTCAATTGACTGGAGAAACCCTAGTCCGATGGTACACGGGTTGCACAGTGGTCGTGTTTACCCCCGCCACATTCCTTCTTAGACAATCTAATATTTGTATTATTGTTGTTGTTTGGAGATGGCACTTTAACAATACAAATGACATGAAATGCTGATGATAAAATTTTATGCGTGTATATGCTTGCTATTACTATACCACGTTTTGATTTATGAGGAATATGCATAAATTCAAAATTTCAGCCGTATCGTAACATATGTTCCGTAAATTTTAGTTACAGTTTAAATTAAATATGGAGCGTACTCGGAATACTCTCCAAAACGAAATAGTAATAATTAACAACCCTAAAATTATTGGAGAAAATATCCATTTGCAACGTTAAGTCTTAATACTCTTGATTTAGTGTTGCAATCAATACATTTTAATCCTTTTATTGTTACCGCGAAGTAAACATTTTGCTCAAAAATAGCAACAGACTTTTAAACCATTTGACTACTACTACAATAATTTAATTGAGAACGCATGTATTCATTTTTGAACTTTTGAAGGGAAAATGTAGCGGGATGTTTTGAATTATCGGCTCTGTTTTGACTCATCTAGCTGCGCCAGTGTTGCCAGATGCCGGCATTGTGGTACGCCCAAATGCTCAAACTGAATTCTCACTAAAATTAGGGTTTTTGAAAAAAAAATCCCCCACAGTGCGCAGCTAAGGCTCGCCAATTTTCCCTTTATGAAACGGCTCTTTAAACTGTATTTCGTGCGTGGTACGATGACAGCTCCGAGATCTTGGGTTTGAATGGCAAGTCAGGGTAAGTGATATTGGGTGTTTGCTCAGTATCAGCCCGTAGTCTGGAGTCCCGATGTGGAAATAGGCCCTCTACCTATCACGTTATGGGACTGAATACACATCGCGAAAATGTTGGGTTATCCCACTGCCTTCATCTTCAAGACAGGCGTGAGTGTATGTTTGTTTTTAAGGCAAATTACTGTAATGTTCCGCTTTGAAATAAGTAAACATTTATCTCCAAACCCGCCTGAAAATTTTTGGCACCCAAAGTTTCCTTCAAGGCATTTAAATCCTTCTTATTTGCGGAAAAATCTCGCAATCTTACTTTTAGTAAGTTGAGCGTGAGTCCACATGTACTTATAATTCCCAATATTTGAGCGAAGTCGAATTCAAGGTCACGTTGATCGAAAATAAATTACCTAAAACATTTTCTGCAAAGTAGCATTAATTGTACCTTTTGTTTCTCCTTATTATTGTGATGATTATAAATTTCTTCGCGCTCGTTGTAAACTGCAAATGTGTTATACACTGTCAATTTTAGTTATTCGCTTTGGGAAGTTTACGTTACTTTTACATATTTACTGTAAACCGGAACATTCAATAAATTGATGACCAAAGTTTTTGTAAGTAGGTAAAGATGCGCAGATGGGATTTTATGCACTTTATTTATTTTATTTCGAAACACCATGAGGTAATACACAGTATAATTATCTTAAATGAAGTAAGTATTAGGGTATAGATATCAGTGTGTTTACCTTTTAAAGCTATTTACAGCTTACTCCAAATAAGTAATTAGGTACTTAATGGGATATAGGTAGGCATATTAATAACGCAATTCTGTTTTTTTACAATTTTAAATAGGTAAGTATAATATATTAGCGGTTCACTAAATTAATATTAACAAGGTTGAGTAAAAAAAAAGTATACCGAGAGTCGGGACACAGCACTTTTCATTATGAGGTACTGGTGGCGTTTACTTTTTTGTATTTTTTTTTCATTACTTTGGAAAACTCTGTTTTAATATATTTTAAAAAGCTATTAATTTATCACAAAAAGTGTCAATGTCATTACAATGAGACAAATAATTTAGTAGTTGATTTACACTTGAGGCAATAATTTTGTGGTAGGTAGTTAGTCGCATAAAAAGTAGTGGATAGGCAATGCCAGTTTTACGTATTATTAATTACTCGGGCGGACACTAAAGATCGCGATTGTCAGCTGCATTGGTATTGCAGTACGTAGGTACTACAAAGCAAATGCCGACTAAGCGTCAGCGTCCAGCGGCCCGGTCCGACCAGCTATGTGCGATTTTTGACCCGTCAGCTGATTGTACTTACGTGTTACATTACGACTTCTTTTTAATACTTATTGATTTTTTTTTTGTTTTAATAATATTTTAATAATTTATCTATCCGTATGTGACGCAGTCCCAAAATGTAAGAAAAACTTAGTTAATTACTTAGTAAGTCATCATTCGATCGGTTTTCTTATTGCCGTCATGTCAGGAATCACCAGCACTATCATCTGTCTTCGTTTACGGTAGCGTTTCCTTTACACTTATTAAATGGACACTTGCGAAAGCTAGCATAGAATAAGTATCCCTAGGTGAGAACCGGCGTACCCAGATTTACACCGGAGAGTGGTTCTTGTGCCAGTGACAGCGCTGGTAGCATCGGCGGCACTGACTCATGGTACCGGCACCTAGCCGCGGAAACATAACGCAGAGATGCGCAGGAGTTAAAGAAAACACGCACACACGTACATGAACAGATTTATTCGTTGACTCTTCGGCAAACTTAATTGGTCCACCTTTATTGCTTCTAACTAGTTGCGCGCTGCGGCGTGTGCGTTCGGGACCGCCATCCACGGGGCGGGCGCGGGAAGGACACAGGAGGGGCGCGGGTCGGGGAGCGGGACAGGAAGGGGGCCGGGACAGGAGGGGGGCCGGGACCGGGCGAACCGTGTCGGGGCGGTGGACCAGCGAAGTGGCCGCGGCGACGGCGGCGGTGGCGGCGCACCGCACCGCACCTACTCTCACACTTAACCTAGCTATGTACAAAATTAGTACCCGTTTAAATGAATGTATATCGAGGCTATTTACACGAGAAGGGTCGCCGGGGCCCGCGGGGGCGGCGCCGGCGGCGGGGTCACTGCACGGACGCGGCGGGCGCGGAGGCGGGCGCGGGCGCGGGCGCGGACGCCGGGGCCTGCGCGGGCGGCGCGGAGGGGTCGGCGCCCGACAGCCGCGCCAGCGTCTTGTAGAGCGGCGAGTTGACGAAGCGCGGGTAGGAGTCGCGGTGCATGAGCGTGTAGATCTGCAGCTGCGCCTCGTCGAACGTGTGCGGCGTGGGCTCCACCATGTTGCGGTTCACGATCTCACGCACGCGCGAGTCCAGCGACACCTGCACAATGCACACCTACTTATGATACCTAGTAGTGAGATAACGAATATCAGATTTTTATACTTATTCGTGAATAGCAATACGAGTATTTGCTTATTATTATAGCGGCTCTAGTAATATGTCTACAAACAAATATTTTGCAAGCAGCACTGCGAAATTTTCTAAATAAATGTGTTGCCCGCGTGGATAGCCTTACCTGCTACATGAGTCTCTTAAATCACTGTAACGCAGTGGCTGTAACACGATTCCTGCCGGCTTCCATTTCGTATTTATGTAAAAGCTAGTTATACTTAGAACAAGTAGTAGACCGCATATACATATGTAGGTAGGTCTTACATTATGTTATGTCGAGTTACTTTTCGGAAAACTTCACCCTTCGCCACTGCTGTACATAACATACATACATAACATCACGCATTTATCCCCGAAGGGGTATGCAGAGGCGCAACTTGGGTACCCACTTTTCGCCAAGTATGTTCCGTCCCATGATGTGATAGGTGGCGAGCCTATCGCCATATCGGGCACAAATTCCAGACTCCGGGCTGATACTGAGCAGAAAAAACCCAAATGTCACTTTGCCCAACCCGGGATTCGAACCCGGGACCTCAGAGCGCTATTGTACCGGGCATGCAATACAACTACGCCACCGAGGCAGTCATGTCGCCACTGCTGTACCGATCTATAACGCAATCTATACGATTTATTTTTATCTATTTATGATTAAATAGGATAAAAACAAATATTTCTGCGGGAGCGAGTTTTGAGATAAAAAAAAGCCTGTGTTAAACCAAAGATAGTCTGTGAGACATTTTTCATCAAACCGTTCAGTGTTTTCTGCGTTTACTTCTAATAAACTTTCAAACTAAACATGTCCACAAGTATTTATATTTATAATTTTATTAAGAATAATAAGAAAAAGTAATAAGTATACGAGTAGGTATACTTAATATCAAACAGTATAAAGTGTACATATACTAATACAATAAAGGTATAATAATACTATAGAAAATGCCTGTGCCATAGAACAGAGACAACGATTGAGCGCCTGCTCGCTTCATTTTGTTCTTCAAAGTGGTCAAATAACTAACTGTATTTCACTCATCTTTACATTCTATAATGTGCTGAACTGTTCCCTTAACGACACTAATCGTTTTCAACAAATGATAATTGCGCCGCATCTTAAGCTTAAATTATAAAATTTGTCCGCCTGGGTGCACCAAGCAGCAGTGTGTAGTCACTGTTGTGTTCCGGTTTGAAGGCCATTGTAGCCAGTGTAACGACTGGACATAATAAGACTTCACATCTCATGTCTCAGGATGGCGACCACAGTAGAATATCAAACAATACCTTGCAATTCAAGGTGTTGGATGGTTTTCTACTGTTTATGGGCGGTCGTATCCCCTACTTAATTATGAAACAAATCCGTGATTATGAGAGTTAACAATGCTGTGATCATAACACATGATTTGATACTAGAATTACTAGATAATAGTAAAGTTATCAAGAATTAGTATGATTTTAAACTGATTTCGTTTTATAACTATAAGATTTAACTGCTTAAAAGTGAATCAGTGTGGGATTAAAAGAAATAAACAAAACCATTATTAAGATTAAAATTATGGTTAAAGGTATTAAGCCGGCCCGGAGTTTCTTTCTGCCTTTCTTCTTCGGGTAGTCATCACTTAGGTAGCCAGTGAAAGGCTGGTAGGTTAGCTAGGCTAGGGCTCATGTCCTCGCCGGTGAGGATCGCGACGCGTTACCCTTCTATTTCCCCCTACTTGCCAGCCCGAGCTGGTTACTTCGGTTTGTACCTTGTCTTTTGTATAAACTTTATCCCTAATTTAAAATGTCCATAGTTATATAAGTAATTTTAATAGTTGTTTAGAAATAATAATTATTCTTATTCTTTGTTTTGATGTATCATAAGTGCAACTTTGTTCGCCTACGTGATAAATAAAGTATTTTATTTTTTAAGATTTAATTTTCTGTTTAATAAATGTTGATATTTACAAAGAATTGCCTTTATATACATACAAACCCTAATATATACATTATAGAGGCGTTGTAAATTGCATTTGAGTGTCAATCGCGAGCGACCTGACTCGCTCGTCGGAGTAACTTCTGCCCCACGACTCACCTCCTTGGGAGAGAGTATGGAGATGTAGTCTTCGTAGATGAAGCGCGCCTTCTCCTCCACAGCGTCGGGGTCCGTCTCCCGCTTGAGCTCCTCGCACGCGAGCCAGAACATAATGTTCTCCTCCGAGTACTCCCCGCGCAGGAAGTCGCGGAACACCTTGCGTCCGGCTGTTACACACAACATACGGTATAATAATGCACAATACTTATTACTTACTGAAACACGGCACGCTGTTTAGTCACCCACGACCGGCACTGTGCTGTTCAGTCGATACCGGCTGACTGTAGGTGGCCAAAGGAATGGATCTGTTTATGATGATATCACTACTGCTACTCCCGCACGAAAGTTATAATTGAACACAATTAAGAACATTAAACCATTCTATATTGTCTTCACTAGCCAAGCTTCAGTGCTCTCGTCAGACGCTGCTGTGCGGTCGATAGATAACGTTTTCTGTATCCCTGGTACTTAACTTTTAGCTTTAGGACCTCTCGGCATTATGACAACAGGCAAGTCAAATAATACCTAGATGTACTGTTAGCTCGCAATACCAAAATATTCAAGGAAAGACTTGACAGATACATTGCGAATTTGAAAAATAATTAGAGATTAACAGGATACAGGCGCTTATCAGTTTGTTATAACTGTTTGCGTGATAAGAAATAAATAAATTAAAAATAAAACCCCAGTGTATTCTCATGTCCGCACAGGTGAAGATCGCGACGCGTTGTCCTTTTATTTCCGCCTACCTGCCAGCCCGAGCTGGTTACTTCGGTTAACCTGACCTTCGGTAAATCGGTTAACCTTATGCGTTTCTCATTAATTCAAATGTCCGTAGTTATATTAATGTAAATAAAAATGCTTGGTAAGCCAGTTAAATAATAAACAATTGTAGGAAGATAATAAAGTATGATTTTAATTAGTCACCAACGCCAAAATTGGTATATACTTGTTATGTTATTAAAGATTTTTGCTTGTTGTTTTACCGCTGCTGCACCCGATGCGGGGCACCACTCACTTACTTACTTAATTTATATAAATTGATCTCATTTTATCTAAAAAAATTTTTGTTTCCCTTTGGTTATTTCTTTTCTTTGGCAACCATGGCTGGCATGGCATTTAAATACCAATGAAAGTTATTATTATTATGTTATTATTATTTATTTTTTTTTGTATCTTTCTTATTTGAAACTTCATGCATTCTTTTCATTTAAATTTCGAATTTGTATAATTACCCAAGTACCTATGTTTGCCAAGTTTGTATAGAAATACTTATTATATTTTTTTATTCTTTCTTCTTTGTTATATAAAAGAGTTTGTAGATTTTAGTTTGTTTATTATTATTATAATTT
Source organism: Manduca sexta (assembly GCF_014839805.1). Taxonomy (NCBI): domain Eukaryota; kingdom Metazoa; phylum Arthropoda; class Insecta; order Lepidoptera; family Sphingidae; genus Manduca; species Manduca sexta. The sequence goes on from NC_051125.1 coordinate 1,598,297, forward strand.
TTTTAGAATAACTGTTTTTATTTGTCTGTAATTTGCATTATCGGCTACTCATGAGTTTTTGACTCTCATTATAGGTATCCCAAGATACAGGCATAGCCTAGTTTGGGGACCCCTGACAATAATTGAAATGCTTAAACTCAGATATGCCAATTACTGTTTATGTACTTCGTAATGTTATTATTTCTGTGTTCTTTTTGTTGCAATAAAGTTAAATTATTATTATTATTATTATTAAAAAAAGAAAATAAACCCCAAAAATGAATTGTATCAAACGAACATAAGTCATTTCTAACCTTTAATGAATTCTTATGAATAACATTTTTAAGAAGAATGCATTTGTTATTAATTTGATATTCAAATTCCGGGGGCTGTCCGGCAGGGCTCTTAAAAAGTGTCCGGGTGCAACCCTGGCACTTTTGTTGTCAGGAGAAATTTCATAATTTTATTCGCCCATGACCAGCTTTGTCTATCTAACAGCCAACTGAAGCGAACATGTTTCTCAAATATTAACAAATCACAGCGCCCTGTGTCTTTGCATTGCAAAAACTCTCATGCCGAAAGGACCGAGAAACAGACTTGCCCGTAGCCTAGTAACGTTTGTAATTTCGGGCATTACAATTTAACACGGGCAGGACCGCGTGCAAAAGTGAATACATACTTAAATGGTTTTTAATTACAAACTTTTATTGAAAAGGAATGCGTTATCGCCGTCATTTTACCGGTCGCCGTGCGTACACCGGAGTGCGCCGTGTGGTTGTGTGGCCGTGTCCAGTCAATTGTGATGCATTGAGTACAAATTGTCGCCCTACCGCTGTGACGCGTCACGCATTTCATCCCTCCTACGGCATACTAAACTGTGACCAAATTCTTGTATACCATATCTCTAATGCAAGTTCAAAACCAGACATTAAACAGTATAGTTACTTATAGAGCGGACATCAGGGCCAAATTTGTGCTCCAAATTTTTTTAACCATTGGTAATATTAGTCGCTGCCATATTTGAAACGTCCGTGTGATAGATATCACAGCGTGCGATACAATTGTATCTTACATAATTCTAGAAATTTACGTAAATTATAAAGAGCATTAGGTGTTATGTGAGTGTTGTTGAAAACCTTATTTTCTGCTTCTGAGCTGCAATCTGGTGTTATGAAATTGATAGTTTTGTGTTATCGATAGTTTTTTCTTTTGCTACAATAATGACCTACAATTACAAATATAATTCTCACTCTAATACGTTTTAAATAAATAATTTGTATATTTAAGTATTCGCTTGGCTGATCCACTCAATCTGTAGACAAAATTATCTGGAGCGTGTCAGTATAACTTAAGCTTTATAGAAACAAGAAGAAATTTGAAATTTTTACACCTTTTATGTTGATTTAATATTTACAAAACGAATTTGTGAAATTTATTCTTAATACTTATGTTATTTCGATCTGTAAGAAGGCCATAGGTTGTGTTTATAATATAAAAAGTAAAAATGATGTATTTAAACATTTTAAAATGAGTTATTTGTTTTAATAGATAATGAAAGATAAACCGGACATAAAATTGGTTATATTTCTTTTTAGCTCTTGATAATCGACAATTCAAACAATCGACAACATTTACACGTTTGTCGTTAAAGTTCTCTGGTGCCGCGGCATATTATTGACCGATAATAATTTGCATTCATGATCGTGAACTCATTCTACGGAATGCAAGAATGAAATATTATGTAGGTTATAATTTAATTATACAAAGATGAAACTAAGAGTTTTGGAGGTATTAATGTAATTTTCGACCGATTTCTTTTCAGTAATAAAATATTTATCCAAACAAAATGTTGTAAAATGTTGGCGTTTTATCGATAGGGGGATCAACACTTAGGATTATCTGGCAACATGTGTGCATTTACAATTGTCAACCGCTGAAGGACATGTATAAAATAGGTACAATACAATTGTCACCGACCTACTGTGTCGAATTAAAGAATGAAGTATAGTGTGTACCCACCTGCGCTACGCATCAGCCGGTCGAACGACTGCCCCCAGCTCTGGATCTCCTCTAGTGTCGGCCTGCAAGTTAATAAAGCGAAATCGTAAATGCGTTTACGATCCGTATTGTATACGTGTACAATATTGTTAACAGTTATTGTTAAAATATTCAAACAGTGATCTGATGTCACGTTTGACATCGATAACAAAACTTTTCTTCCCGTCTGTATGAGCAGACCAACAAATTATAATTAGTAATTTTCTTCGATGACCGCAATTAAATTGTAGTGTTTAGTGTGAGTGTCGGTTTTTTTTTGGGTATCGGACTCCGCGGTCCACACTGAGGGAATCCTGTGAATAGGATGCTGGAATCCCCATGCTTAGCGGCTACAGGGCTCTGGAGGTAAGTTCGGAGGGAATAGCTGGGAAGGAAGTGTGGGGAAAGGATAGGGAATCTCTCAGGATGGGTGGAGGGGAGATAGCCAGGAAATTTTCGCCAGCCCCTTATAGGTCTCAATGTGAATTGGCAAACATGAGGTATACACCACATATACATTATACACACTTAACTGCGTGCCTCGGGCCGGGACAAATGTCGCCCAGTGCATGGGCGTGCATTCGGTGTAGACCGAGCGCACAAGAATTGCGTCCGGGGGGTGATATCGGTGTCGGTGTCCATATAGGTGTGGTGCGGTTTCTACGATAACCTTTGATATAAGGGCGAGAGTGTAGAATGGCGGCGTAATTAGTGGGTAGGGCAGATTTACCAGCTGAGTCCGGAATAAACGAATTTGTTAAAAAAGTGTGTACTCACGGCGCGTCGCCGTCGGCCAGAAGCGGCTCCTGCGGGCCCGGCTCGCGGGGCTTCTTGCCGGGACCGCCCTCGGAGCCGCGCGCCGCCAGACTGCGCAGACAATAAGTTTAATGCCACATTGTGCCAGTGACCAGACTCTAACACTTCACCGATCTCAACTACAGAATACTCATTGTATTAAACCATTTATTTATTTATTTCAATTTGAACGGATAAACCAATGGCATAGGTCTCCTCTACTACTGAGAGGGATTAGGCCTTTGTCCACCACGCTGGCCTAATGCGGATTGGTAACTTCACACACCCTCAAAATTCCTATAGGGGAATTCTCAGGTACATATGTGGGTTCCCCTTCACCGTTAAAGTAAGCGATAATTCACAAAGAATACACACATCATTTTGGAAAAGTCAGAGGTGTATACTTTTGGGGTTTGAACCTGCGACCATTCATCTCAACAGTCCGTTCCACACACAACTAGGCCATCGCCGCTTTTTGTAACCATGTTTTAAAATAAAACCGACAAGTTACGATTGTGTACTTTGACTAAAAATCGAACTGAAATTAAATAAGCTACCTAACAAATACATATGTCGATTCCTTGAATGATAAATGGTGTAACCAGCGTTTTGCCCAAAAAAAAGTTTTAAATGCAGTGTTACATAATTTTTCATGCCCTATCGATGTATATATTCAAAGTTTAAAAATGCACAAAATGTGTTGAATAGGTACATTCTCCGAGTTAAACATAGATAAACAGCATATTTTATGGTCGTAAATACTATTAACAATAATAATATTATTATGATTTTGGTTATATTACTAAGTAAAAATATCGATGTGATATAATGAAAAGAGGTATAAGGTGTCATTTATGAACTTGGTGTTTTCTGAGTTACGACCCAAGTTATTTGAAATCCAATTTGAAATAAATTCGTTTATTTTGGCCTTTACGCAGTTAAACATCAGTGTTACCAAATAAATTGACAAATAAGCCGCATAACTTTTAGAAATCAAAATTTGTCTTGAATTTTTATGATATAGGATTTTCGTACAATTTAGCGGCTTTTTTAGAACTTAAATATGAAACACCAGAAGAATATTAATAGCAGTCAGTACACAAGTTAAGTTCCTTCTACAGTTGCTCGTGCGATGGCAAAAACGAATATAAAACAAAGCTTCAATGAAGATTGCCGTAAAAGTGCCGTAAATAGGGTATTTGACCTATTTTTATGTACTTATAACTTTATAAAATCTGAACGTCGTTTAAATTCTAAAACAGAAGAAATCTGATGAAAAATATCCAAGTTATAAGCCATTGAAATTAGGTAGTAGGGGTACTTAAGTGTCAAAAAACAGAAAAGTGACGAAATACTTGCATGTGACGTCATCGGGAATTACGAAGCGCGCGAAAGAAAGAGATGGAGCTATATCCCCACTTTACGCCACTCCTGCACGTAGCAATATTTGAAACATGAATAACTGTCTCATTTCTTTTCGAATTTCAATGCTATTTTCAGAGGATTTATTTTTTGTACTACTTATTTGTTGTTACATATAAAAAAATGCACAAAATAAAACATAGTCAAATACCCTATTCCAACAGTATGTTAAGATAAAATTTATAATGGATGATAATACCAATATGCCGGTAGATTTGTTTCACACAATCCTCGAGAGAAAAATGAAGCATTTGGAAACAAGAATTACTCATGCAATAAAAGATTTTTTCAATTCGAACCAGTACCTAGTTCCTGAAATTAGCGCGTTCAAACAAACAAACAAATTCTTTAAGCTTTAGTATAGAAGTACTTATAGATAAATATGAATATCCAATCAGATAAAATTAATAAATAACCATGAAACACACTGTTATTAATATGTAGTATCAGTCAGAACATCATTATCAGCTAAAAGCACCTAGATATAAAATTTAAAAATAACTAGATTCAGAAACCGCTGTCAATAATGACTCCCTTAAAGCATTACGTTACTGCCGTGTCACACATGACTCATCTCTGGCAGCAGAACGGCCCTCATAAAGTAGTTCTTTGTTCGGTGTAAAAGCCCATTTTTTAAATTTTCGATACATGTAATTCCGAAATGCTAAAAGCTATCAAGCACTTAAAAAATTGAATGATATCGAATTCAATACGCATTCAGCTATCATCTTATAGAGTTGCGTTTGACCAAATAATCCATGTTTTTTTATTATTACAAAGAATTTTTTGTAAGAATGTGCAAACGCATTTTGTTTTTTCAGAGAATAACAAAGCTGAGTGAAGAGCTTTTTTTCTCCTAAGACTTTAATCTGTAGAAGACTGTCTTAATTTTTAGTTTCTGCTAGTCTGGTATTAAAACCCGTGACCAAAAGTTAGTTATAGTTACATAAAGCGCGAAAACAAGCGATGTAATCGTAGTGTTTCATACTCGTCGTATAATTATATTTATGAATATGGAGGACTGGAAGCCAATTAATCATGATTATGGTTTTATTGTAACAATAATATATTTTCCTAGTGATTAGTGGTCTCCACCGCGAATGAAGATCCGCCGGGGCACAGAAAGAAACTTTGTGCTTTTCATATTATATTGTTGGATCTACCACTTAACTTCTACTACTAACGAATAATGGTACTAGTAAGATTTAGAGTTATAACTTGTGTCAAGCATCGTATTACAGGATGGTGAGGGTTCAGGCAGCGCCACGTGACGTCATGATGTCCGCGCGGGCGACTGCGACACTTACCACTTGGCCCTGCAAACGAAATACACGCGAGTGAGTGATAATGCAGTAGGTACAGCGTCCACCACTCAGCGCAAAATAATAAATTGTCAAATGAACAATTGTGTTGTTATTTTCAGTAAGGATTATGGATTGTAAGTTGTGACTGACCAGGAGCAGGAGCAGCAACAGCACCAGCAAAGACAGCACGGCTTGGCGGCGGGCCGGCAGCCGCGCGCCAGCGCTGCCAGGCTGCACATCTGCAACGCACAACATAGCGGCGTGAACGTTTCGGCGCGCGGTCGAGCCGACGGCGGCAGCGGACCCGCGCCGCGCCGGCGGCTCGACCGTCACATCGTGAACGGGAGGCTGTAGGCGCCCTCTCCTCACTAGTCACACCACCGCGGGTGTGAGAGTGATCGCTCGGGAGTATTTGTGCCTGTATCCACATCGTACAATAACAACCCGATTCCCTAAACACTGTATGTGCAACACACGTGTGTGCGAACGTCGAGTGCCGACTTCGAGCCGCAGTGTGCGCGTCTGACGAGTTGCTCGCATTAATTTATAAACAATCATAAGTATAAATATTTAGGCGTCCAGACGCGGCGTGACGCGCGCGCCGCGTGGGAGCTCACTTATACTGCGCATGCCGGGGGGATTTGGGGATTCGCCTCGGCAACATCTGCACTTCTTTTACACTTATCTCCCAATGCACTGGCTTTTAGATAACCACTTAGGGTCGACAGTTGGGACTCTTGCATGGGCACGGCTTTCGGCAACGACAGCGCGAGCGCATTGCTGCAAAGGCGCGTGCGCTGCGGAAGCGGACTAGAGGAGGCGCGAAAATAAACAGCGTTTAGAGGGTAGTAGGTGAGGGTCGCGGGCGCCAGGCGCGGTGAGAAGGGGGGAGCGTATTTATAGCGCGCCCTCATTGAGGCACGCACGGCCGCGTGTTTATGCGCGCCGCTATATCGGTGCGCCGCTGCTGCCGCCGTCATCGTAAACAGCGGGCGGTGCGGCGCGCTCCGCCGAGCTCGGCGCCCGTACCACCGCTCCACTGTCCCGACCATAATATAGTCAATCGAACTAGTACCGTGTAGAAACCGATAGAGAAGCCACGGAAGGCAAAACAATGATTAGACTGAAAGTGACTGCGAGCCAAGTGGCAGATGTCTGCGCTGGGATCTGGGCGTCGGCCGCGAGAGCTGCACTCGATGGAACACTCCACTATAACCATTCCGTTGCGGTGCGACCTACATTCACACCGAGCGACGCAAACGTTAAGCCGGCTCAGGCGGCGTGCCGCGGGCTCCGAGGCGGCGACACACACGCGGGGATGGCGACCGGCGGCCGACGACGACGGTGCGCCGCCGCCGGCCGCGGCTCGACACGCGAGCACACGGTGCAGCGCCCGGCGCGGCGGCGCCCGCGGTCAATAACGGCTACGGGCGAAAACGGGCGGAGTGCGGGCGGCGGGCGGAGTGCGGCACGTGCAAGCCGCACATGCGCGAGCGACCGATCGATCAGCGAGCGACGGCTCACCTGCCCGTGGCCTGACGGGCGGAGCGGCGGCGGGCGGCTCGCCGGCCACGCCGGCGCTAGCGAGCGCGCGGGCGCGGGCGCGGCATGCGGCGAGCGCGCGGCCGGCTGCGGGCGAGGCGGCGGCGAGGGCTGCACGGGGACGGGCCGCGGTCGGGGCGCGACTGACGCGACGAGAGCGCGCGCCGCCGCCCGTCTCCCGCACGCCGCACCACACGCCCGCCCGACCCGGCGTGCGCGCGCCGCCCGGACGACCGTCGCCGCTATGAATGAACCGGCGCAAGCCACCGCCGCAGCGACCTCGTACGCGGAGCGAGTACGGCCGCGCCCGCCGCCGTCTCGCCCGCACTCTACAGCGGCACCTCCGTTCGCGCCGCCGACAATATAATACTATATTAATGCACTGTGAGAGACCCTTGGTTCGGTTTACCGATTCATAGTTTACAGTGACGGCCGGGCATCCCCGTGCGAATACGTACATACAGAGCGATCGGGCGGACCACGGCCGCGGCTGCACTGTAGCGCGGCCGAGACAGGGCGGGCGGCGCACTCGCTACGTGCGCGCTACAGGCGCGCTACGAGCGGCGCGCGCTGCGCTACGGTTGAGCCGCGCGGATGGATGCTAAACACGAGGCTGCGGACCCGACGGCTCCTCTGACGAGAGCGAGATCATACTGTATCGACAATGCAACACTGAGATGCTGATGGTGACAGTAGAATGGTTCTGGCAGTAAAAACTATTATTGGTGTGCAAAAGATGTAAGCCTTACCAGATACAGTCATTTGTAGGTTTTACTTGGATCCTTATCGACTTGGTTCCAATACATTACATAAATACATCCGGATCGAGAACGGTGTTTAACGCGGACCATCCTTAGTAACATTGGCAAAAGGTTAATAATAATAATAATGAAAATGTTTATATGTCAGGGATACATTAACTACAGAAATAACATGATCTATGTTCTAGTACTTATTGATAATTTAATCAGTTATTGAAGAAGATTAAATAATGATCAACATAACGTGTAGAGGCGCGTTGGGTCAATAAGGGCGGGCGGGCAAGGAGGCCGGGGCGGCGGGTGGCAGTAGGCGGCGGGGCGCGGCGGGGCAGCGCGGCGCGGCGGCGGGCGCGATCGATGGGCGGCGGGAGGCGGCAGTCGCGGCCGGCGCGCCGCTCCGAGCTGAGGTGGGTCTCACGACACCCGCCGCCACCGTCGCCACCGCCACCGCCGCAGGTGAGCACTCGCCGAAACACGCCGCGCGCCGCCGGCCCCTGCCCGGCGCCGGCACGGGCCCGCCACGAGCACAGCGCGGGGGAGGGGGCCGGGGGTGCGTGTGCGAAACGAGGGTGGAGCGTGCGGGATCGATCCGCCGACCGCCACCCCGGCGCGCCGCGGCCTCTGTGCGGCGCGACCCAGGGTGCACAGTCGCAGCACCGGGCGCGGCAGCCCAAATGGAGGCGGCCGGGGGGTGTGCGCCGGTGGGTCCGGGCCCCCACGGATGCACCGCCGTCACCCCGGGCTTGTCACCCGCACGCAGTGGAATGCCAGTCTCCCCTGGCCGACAATGATGAAATTTGCAACGCAATAAGTACGATCGGGATCATTCCCCACGCACTACAAACCCCAGCCTCGCGACACCTATCGTTACTCTCGGGGGGCAAATACGGGGAGAACGGGGGTTAAGCTGAGGATGACTGCATTTACTGGGTGTTTACTTTATCAACAAGTCCGTTTCATAAAATGTTTAGATCATATTCGATAGCTAGTTGAGCGACGCCTCGCGGCGGTGTTATACCTAATATTTATGAGATTACAACCCTCTGAGAAGTATGTAATAGCGCGTGATGTTCCCAGCGGTAGGGTGCAGCAGAAATGGACGGAGGCGCGGTGGGCAGCGTCGCGTCCCTCACGATGGACTGCGAGGACATGTTCAAGGAGATCACAAAGAAGCTTTACGGTGAAGAGGCCAGCGTGGGCGTGGGTGTGGGCGGCGTAGTGGGCGTTGAATTCCCGGCCGCCGAGCGGGACCTCGACGACGAATTGCGTCCTGAGGAGCACATCACCGCATGGGGCCTCGCCGCGCTCATGCAGAACGGCTTCCCACCGCCCGGTATCCTGCAGGTGAGTGCATTCCGCCCGGCACAGCGCACCGGTCGGCACCACACACGCTCTTACCGGGCACACGTGACTTTCGCAGGCGAACTTCACGCCGCGCATAGACCCCACGGCGGAGGACCGGTGGACGGCGGCGGAGGAGCCGCTGGCGTGGGCACACTCTCGCATCGCGGCGTATAACCCGGCGCAGCGTCTGTTCAAGTGCGCGCACTGCGAGTGCGTGGGGTTCTTAGCGCGGGTCGCAGAGCACTGGCTGGGCACGCACTCACAGGCTCGCGCGTTCCAGTGTCCCCTGACGGGGTGCGGGTTCGCATCAAGCTGGGCGCGCGGCGTGCGCCAGCACCTGGCGCGCGACCACCACTCGGACCCCGCCGCCGCGGACCAGCTGCTGCGCGACAACCCCGCGCTCGACGACCTCACCAGATACCTGCAGCGCCTCAAAAACAAGGTACACTTCCCATCTGCTTTCATTTCACTCACAACACGACACACTCGTACTAGGTATAAGTATTAGGTAGTTATAATTGAATATTTATTCGTCTATACTACTTACTAGCTTAGCAATTTAAATGAAACACTGGCTACAAAAAGAATATTTAATTTGTATGTAAACATAAATACACTAATCGGAGAGATGATTACATTGCATGTGCTTAATTATTTTTTTTATTAACCGACTACAATTAAAAAAAATAACCTTTATATTTCTTATGAGAATTTATCGCGTTTATAATAGTACTAGCTTTTGCTCGCGGCTCCGCCCGCGTTATAAAGTTTTTCAAGCTAAAGTTTTCCGTTATAAAAATAGTAGTTTCCCGGGAGCCTATGTTCTTCCCAGGGTCTCAAACTGTCTCCATACCAAATTTCATCTTAATACGTTGGGTAGTTTTTGAGTTTAACACGTAACAGACAGATGCAGCGGGGGACTTTTGTTATATTATTTAGAACTTTTTAAGTGAAACAATCCCGTCATACATCATTGTTGCATAACTTTAACCGTTTACGCAGCGCAGGCAACGGAAGCTCTCAAAACTCATAATTTTCCCCGTTTTTGCAACATGTTTCATTACTGCTCCGCTCCTATTGGTCATAGCGTGATGATATATAGCCTATAGCACTCCAGGAACAAAGGGCTATCCAACACAAAAAGATTTTTTCAGTTCAAACCGGTAGTTCCTGAGATTAGCCATTACTGCTCCGCTCCTATTGGTCATAGCGTGATGATATATAGCTTATAGCGGTCCACAAATGAAGGGCTATCCAACACAAAACGAATTTTTTGGTTGAAACCGGTAGTTCCTAAGATTAGCCATTACCGCTCCGGTCCTATTGGTCATAGCGTGATGATATATAACTTTGAGCACTCCACAAACAAAGGACTATTCAACACAAAAATATGTTTTCAGTTCGAATCGGTAGTTCCTGAGATTAGCCATTACTGCTCCGCTCCTATTGGGTATAGCGTGATGATATATAGCCTATAGCACTCCACGAACAAAGGGCTATCCAACGCAAAAAGAATTTTTCAGTTTGGACCGGTAGTTCCTGAGATTAGCCATTACTGCCCCGCTCCTATTGGGTATAGCGTGATGATATATAGCCTATAGCACTCCACGAACAAAGGGCTATCCAACGCAAAAATAATTTTTCAGTTTGGACCGGTAGTTCCTGAGATTAGCCATTACTGCCCCGCTCCTATTGGGTATAGCGTGATGATATATAGCCTATAGCACTCCACGAACAAAGGGCTATCCAACGCAAAAAGAATTTTTCAGTTTGGACCGGTAGTTCCTGAGATTAGCCATTACTGCCCCGCTCCTATTGGGTATAGCGTGATGATATATAGCCTATAGCACTCCACGAACAAAGGGCTATCCAACGTAAAAAGAATTTTTCGGTTTGGACCGGTAGTTCCTGAGATTAGCGCGTTCAAACAAACAAACAAACAAACTCTTCAGCTTTATATAATAGTATAGATTACAGACTAGCTTTTGCCCGCGGCTCCGCCCGCGTGATAAAGTTCTTGATTATAAAAGTCACACTATATATTTTCCCGGGTTAGAAACTAGCCTATGTTCTCCTTAAGGTCTCAAACTATCTCCATACCAAATTTCATCTAAATCCGTTGGATATTTTTTAAAGTTTCACGCGTTCAGACAGGCAGATCGATGCGGCAGGAGACTTTGTTATATAATATATTTTTTAGAACTTTTTAAGAGGAACCATTCCGTCATTAACATTTATTTCATATTTTTAAGAGTTTACTCAGCGCACATAACGGAAGCCCTCAGGAGGAATAAATTTTCGCCCGTATTTGCAACATTTTTAACCGACTTCAAAAAAAGGAGGAGGTTTTCAATTCGACGTGAATTTTCTTTTTTTTTGTATGTTTGATAGCCTCAGAACTCGCTCATTTATGAACCGATATAGAAAATTCTTTTTTAATTCGAAAGAATTTCTCTCCGGATTGGTCCCATAAAATTTTTTTCAACATCGCTTCGGTAGTTTGGTTTTAAAATTAAAAAAACTAGAATAATTATGTCGTCCAAGAAAACTAAATCGCGAATTTAGCTTTCCTGTGACGTATTTAGTTATGTTTTTGCATCGAGTTTGGTCCAGTGTACTTCTCACATACTTATACATATAGCATAACACCTTTTCCCCGTGTCAGGGGTAGGCAGAGGCATAACATTTCATCGCGATAGTCGTACTGTGTGTGAAACATAAGGTCAGGTGGGGCAAGTGCGCCGACGGGGTAAGTGCACCTACCCTAAAAAAATCGAGAACTATTGATGTTATACAATTACCGCAATCTTACATCTATGCTACTAACTGAAATACAGTTCCACTAAAAAACATAAATGGCTATGTTCATTTTAATACGATTAATTCGCCATTTTATTTTAAGTGTCATTTAGACCTGTAAACCGAGATGACCCCGTGAAAAATAACATCAAATATTTCAAGATATTTAACATATTTCTGTAAACCAGTAAGGTGAATACATAGTTTAAACCTTTTATTTTAACTTCCTGCCTGAATTTTATTTATATATACTAAAATAAATGATTTTTTAGCAATGCGAAAAAATGTACCTAAAAATTGTCGAGTAGGGCAAGTGCGCCACATTTAATAGTCGTATGGCGCACTTGCCCCTGATCCATATATAACCAACCTTTTTTGAGAATAAGTTTTACTAATATGAATTATTATTATTAAAATGTCATACTTACCAGCAGAATTTTTGTACTCAAGGTATTTTGTTTTGAGCCGACTTAAATAAAAGGGCGTATTAGTTAATTCGTTTTTACAAAAGATAAACTGAAATACCTTGGTCTAGAGCAACTTTACGTGAATAGATTGCAACTGTTCGATCAGGCGCGTTATCTGGATATAATGCAGCTAAAACATATCAAATGTCATAGGGCCAAATTCTAAGTAATTGAGTTATAACGCATTCAAAATTATTAATTCCTACATAATTGTATCTTTTTTTTAGTTTTTAGAAATAAAATGGATTTTATATTAGGGCTAACATTTTTTTATTCCAACATATCCGTACACAAAACTCTAACATAGCAAAAAATTATATATCAATAAAAAATTTAAAATGTTTTCAAGCCCTGATTTACATATATATGGCGCACTTACCCCGAATTTGATTTGACAGCCATAGTTTGTTATAATATTGATTGATTAAAAATTATCCAAGAGCAATGCGTATAAAACTTATTTCTCTATGGACTAAAGTGAGTGTTTTCTTTATAATGTTTCATATTGGCGTTTTTTTTTACACAGGCGCACTTACCCCTTTTCCGGAGGCAAGTGCGCCTACTACCATTTTTTTTTACTTTGAGCAAAATATTATTAATTTATGGTCCGATTTCCTTGAATGGCTATAGGTTGTTATCACAAAATACCAAATATTCTTAAATTAATAAAATTACATTCTTAAGTCAGCACAAAAAGAAATTATTTTGCATTGAATCCAGCTATGAAAATTTTATGGCGCACTTTCCCCGACTGACCTTATCAGTTGTGTTTTTGGGTTGGGTTTAATTGACTCTACTTCTTACATACATACATACATATATGTATATAGCATCACACCTTTTCCCCTTTTTCGGGGTAGGCAGAGGTGTTACACCACAGCGCGATAATTGGACTGTGAGCCAAATATATCAGTTGTGTTTTTGCGTTAGGTTTGCTTGAATCTACTTCTTACATACATATATATAGCATCACACCTTTTCCCCTTTTCAGGGTTAGGCAGAGGTGTAATATTTCAGCGCGATAGTCGTATCGTGTGCGAAACACAACTATGCCATCGAGGCGGTCTATTTTTTAGTAACGCAAAAAGCAAAAAATAAAAATAATTTTAACAAAAAATTAAACCGCCTTCAAAAACCACTCAAAAACAAAAAAATACTTCACATAACAGGTATATATTGGATACCAATTTTGGAGTCGGTGCTAATTAAAATTGCTAGTTAAGTTAGAGAAATACATTTACGAATATACGAAAACAATGTGCTACCAGCGTACAAAGTCAGCAAGTCAGATCGTCACCGGAGATGAACGCACCGCCGCAGCACAGCAAATGGAAGCTATTAAGGAAATATTAAAATTTGTGAAATGTACACTGTAGTATAGTTAGCTTTAGATATGTATAAGAATGAATATTGTATTAATGAGGGTAATCTGGCAGTCCGCAATAAATGGTCGAATAGAATACACGCGTTTCATTGTGCTCCTTGCTAAGATACATTACAGTGGCGACGAGGATACTTTTAACTCGCTGTGTAACAATTTCTTCCCCTTACCCAAAACTTCTTTACCCAAATTCTTCCCCTGTTGCATATAGCTAGTCAAATATGGGTGTATTACACTCCCTGCCCCGAAAAAAGAGGAAAGAAAGAGATGAAACACCATACATGTGCTTTGTATTACACCTTTCACTGTGTATGTTTGTTATTAGTAAACGCAAACCTACTCCTTTTAATTGATTTGAAAGAAATTTAGCTTATAGATGGACTATGCAACAAATATAGCTTAACTAGCAATTTTAATTAGGCACCGACTCCAAAATTGGTATCCAATATATACCTGTTATATGAAGTTATTTTCTGGTTTTTGGTGGTTTTTGAAGGCGGTTTAATTTTTCATTAAAATTATTTTATATAATACTAGTTGACCCAACAGACGTTGCAGATTTGCATCGCGCATTCTGTCAATCGCTGAAATTAACTTTTCTTAAATTTTCAAACGTTCCGCTCAACTCCCTTATTTTTTTATTTCATAAGATCCTTATCCTGACAATAACAAACACAACAAAAAACACTGTGATATCGGTCCAGCCGTTCACGCGTGATGGCGTCACCAAGGGAAATAGGGATTCATTTTTATATACAACTTATATAATAGATAATTGTTAGTTTATTGTTGTTGTTGTAGCTAATTAATAGTGGTAAGTATATATTACGATTTTTTAATTATTTTGTGTAGTTGTAATTGTAATACCTATATTTGATATTATTTGTTACCGCTGCCCTTTACCAGGGTGACATGACTCCCAGGAGTTTAACATGATTGCGCCTCGTGTGGCTACATTCAGTGACACTCGCCTTTTATAAAAGCCCTGTTCCACTCGAACAGTCAATCTACGACGAATCTCATGTATAGCTTCGCTATACCTGTTTTGTTCCGGTTTCAATGATATTGTGCCCGGTTAATGTATGATACCAAATCGCAATCTAAATTTTAATAACTTGTGACTCAAGAGCTTTCAAATAAAAACTTATATAAACTTGTATTTAGCAATAATTAAATAGAATAACTACATGAAACGTTACCAGGTGGAATCAATGCGTAACGAAAGGCGCGCCAGTGGCAGTAGCGACAGCGCACACACCGAAGCGAACAGCAACGCGGCGGCCGGCGGGGGCGGCGCCGCGGGGGAGGTTGGCAAGCGGTATGCGTGCGGCGCCTGTCCCTACGCCACCGACCGCCGCGATCTGTTCACGCGTCATGAGAACATCCACCGGGACGAGAAGCCGTTCCACTGCTACCTTTGCCAGAAACAGTTCAACCGCGCTGACCACGTCAAGAAACATTTCCTGCGCATGCACCGTGACCAGCCATACGACCTGAACCGCATCAGGCGCGCAGCCGCTAAGCCGCAGCCGCAACCGCAGCAGCAGCCGCAACCGGCACTGCATTACTACAAGCCCCCGGCGGAACCGCCACCCGCGCCAGCACCCGCGCCAGCGCCCGCCCCTCCGCCGCCGCCGCCCGAGTACCGCACGTCGTCCGCGCACACTCCGCAGGCCGCACAGCCCCCACCCGTGAAGCTGGAGCGCGCACCTCTCAAAACGGAACCGACGCCGGCAGTCGTAATGCTGAAGCCACCGCCGGCGCCGGCCGCACCTGTACCTCCACCTCCTCCTGCGCCAGCGCGTCGCAAGGTAATTGACTTGTTGACCGTGCATTTGTCGGGAGTAGTGTCTTAAATGTTGTCTGACCGAGATTGAGTTTGTTGCAGGGCGAGCGGCGATACGCGTGCTGCTACTGTGCATGGTCGGGCGTCGACAATTGGTGCCTGAAGCGGCATCTCAATACACATTTGAAGCCGTTTGCGTGCGCCCTGTGCGAGTACAAGGCGGCGCGCGCCGAGAGGCTTGCGACACACGTGCATAAGGTGCACAACAAGAAATCATGCGGAAAATGCCCGTTCCTGGCGGACGACCAGCACCAACTGGCGACCCACCTGCGTGACGCACAGTGAGTCAAATGTGTTATCAGTAGCCGCCTACGTTTTTACCTCACACGAGGCCTCTCCTCATAGTGCATCTATCTTGACAGCCACATCGAAAGCAGGAACCTGAAGGTGCCAACGGGAACAGGTCGCGGAGGAGGCGCGGGCGGCGTCGGGTTTGCAGGCAGTGCGGCGGCGTTGGCAGCGGAGGCGGGCGGCGTGGGCGCGGGCGGCAGCGGCGGGGCGGGCGGCGGGAGGCGACGCGAGCAGCGCGCAGGGGGAGCTGCACGGCTTTTCGGATATCTGGAGGCGTCGGACGGTTCCGGTGACGAGTACGAGGCGCCGCCGCTGACAGGGGAGTTCGGCGCCGGCGGGCCGGGGAGCGCGGGCGGCGCGGGGAGCGCGGCGGGGGCGGCGGCGGGGGCGCCGCACTACGCGCGCGACAAGGAGAACGCGGCGCCGCTGCACCACGCGGTGCACCACGACCACTGCCTGCGCTACTAATGGCGCCGCGCCACATCGAGCCACACCGAGTGCGTGCGTGTTTGTTCGACAGTACACTTCACGCGTGCGTTCAGTTTGCGGTCGCGCTGATAATGTTAAGTGTTAAAATCTATTCGTTAAATATACTATAATGTTTCACAAATGGATTATGTACAAAATATTAAACTATTAATAATTAAATTTTATGGAATTCATGGGATCCGTTATTGTATATCCCTAAAGTCTAAACCCGGAGCGAATCATCACTCCTTTGGTAAAATTTATTGCAGTGTGCTTAAGCAGTACATTGTAAAGTCTCGTTTTCAGTAACATTTCGGATACGACATCATACATAGATTTCCCCAACATTGAACTTCATTCCCCAAAAAACTTCGAAACTTGTCGGTAGCCGAGTAACCATAGCCTATGAATAATCTCACTCTATGTACCCACTTCTATTCAGATTTACCTCAGTATATACATTTCCTTTTTGTATGATGTTGCTTTGTATGATGGTGAGCGGCGATAGCCTAGTTGGTTGTGAAACGGACTACCGAGACGAATGTCCGCAGGTTCAAATGCCAAGGGCACATACCAGTGACTTTTCTAAAAAAATATGTGTGTATTCTTTGTGAATTATCGCTTGCTTTAACAGTGAAAGAAAACACCGTGAGAAAACCTGCATACCTGAGAAATTCTCTATTAGGAATTTTCGAGGGTGTGTGAAGTCTACCAACCCGCACTAGGCCAGCGTGGTGGACTAAGGCTTATTCCCTCTCAGTAGTAGAGGAGGCCCGTGCCCAACAGTGGGACAGTACTTATATAATTCAGGGCTGATATTATTATTATTATGATGTTCACGTAATCCATATTATCGATAATAGGATAATATAGGTACATTTAATTTCACAACTGTACACTAAAGGCAGCATTTATCTATCGCTGTCGTGAGTCTTGAGTAAGAGAATGACTATTCCGAAAGGGCGCGCGGCTCTCCTGTCCACTCAGCCACTGTGACCAAACTTACGATATACGATACTTTGATCCTAAACTAACATGTAGTCAATAGCGATATTCCAGGAATACTTAACACTAAATAAAAATGTATAGAGATAAAGTTGTTCTTCAGTGGATTACGGGGCACACATGCAAGAAATGCGTTTCATTTATATCCGATACTCCCTTACTAATTTCGAACTCTGTATGATAACGACAGGAAGAGCTCGACGGCACTTAGCTCAGCAGATACGTGAGTACGTCAATAATATTGATTTAAGTAGTGGTTTGAAATAAATTGCATTTAAAAAAAAGTCCGAAACGAAGAAACGACGAACTTTGGATTTAACTTCACTACTAAATTACTTTGGATCCGTCACCCGTCTGTAGATTAACTTAGTGGTAGGTTCAATTCCCAGTATTTTTTATTGGAGAACTACGAAGGGATGGCGAAATCATGCGGTAAATGGATCGTATCCGTCATCGGATCCGTAACACTTCGTAGGAACAAATCGTGCAATCCGTCATCCGAAATTACGGATTTCGCTTTTCGAATAAGTCCCTCAGGTCCTAGTGAATGTCCAGTGTATTGAAGGCCGAGGAATATGTTGCCCACCGAGAGACTATGTACTTATTCATCAATGGTCTGCACAATTTTGTTCTTCAAAATATGCTTTTAGTAGGTAAGTAATGTAAACCATACGAAATTGCCCAAATTCCTTGCATTTGCATTTCAAGAATATTATTTATTTTAATAATAGGCTATGTTACAGCTTTATATTGCTACTAGCTTTTGCCCGCGTTATTGTCCTCCTTAGGGCCTCAAGCTATCTCCTTACCGAATTTCGTCTAGATTCGTTGGGTACTTTTGAGTTTATCGCGTTCAGACAGGTAGACAGATGCGGCGGGGAGATGCGTAATTTTAACCGTAAATGTAACGTACGTAACGGAAGCTCTCAAAATCAATAAATTTTCCTCGTTTTTGCAACATTGGCTCCCATAACAAGTACGTATCGTTGATGGCGTCGGAACAACTCACCCTGTGGCTGACTTCAGGGTAGACAGAACTAGTGCTGTGTATAGGAACTTCACACGTCGGTTTTAATTAACATACATTTAGATAAACAAACAGGTGAAAAATTTACATTACATTCATTAATTCATAGTTTCTAAATAAAATACATTAGAAAGAAAAAGTTTATTTATTCAGATCTATAAGAGTAAGCAAAATAAAGCTCCTACAGCATAGAATAAAACGACTCGTGCGTATCAATAATACTGTTTTATTGAGTATGTAGTTAGAAGAGGTACAGCACATTGCAGAGTACACGGTCACACCGCGACGTGTCGCCAAGCGTCGGCCACGCGTCGCCACGCCGCGGTGTGACGGGATGGCCACATATGACGGCCTAAATTACATCAAAAAATACATCACGATCATGTCTATCATACATAAGAGCGTCCGAGGTGTTCTGCAGCTCCTCGGACGTTGCGAGATTCATTTCAAGCCAGTGTGCGCAGTCATCACAAACATCGCGGCCGCTCGCACTACACTAGTGCGGCGCGTCCGCGTCGGCGTCGGGCGGCGCGGGGCAGGCGGGGCAGGCGGGGCAGGCGGGGGGCGCGGGCGGCGAGGCGCGCGGCGCGTGCGGGTGCGGCGTGGGGCGGCGCAGCAGCGCGGGCTTGGCGGCCAGCGCCGGCTTCAGCGAGCCGCCCGTGAGCGTGAGCTCGGCGAACTTGGCGGCCACGCGCGCCGTGTTGCGCGCCGGCACGGGGCTGCCGTCCGCGCGCGCCTCCCCCCCACCCTCGGCACAACCCTCCGACCGCGACTGCCTGACGACAACAAACACATAATAGTCTATAGTGGCTGAACAAAATTACCTCTCATATCTGCTACCAATCATTTGTCGTCAGTCGACATTATAACCTATAACAGGACAAATAATAGGAGCTCGCATATCAGGTACGATGTATCGAAAATAAGTTGAGTATACTATTTGAGGTAGCACTCTATTTTATAGATTGTTTGTCGGTTTAAAAATGTATTATTGTAAAATACTTTATTAGAGAATCTGAAATCGTATTTTTGTACATTCATATTTCTATCCATTGTATTTTCTGCAATTATGTAGGAACGCTTTATTTACTGTGAGCACCCCGACGTGACGATGACGCCAGAATGTGGCGAGATATACCCACAGATGTAAACATGCGCGCTAGATTGAAACTACAGAGAACGTACATATAAATTCGGCTGAAATTCATATTTATAATGCGAGTGACCTTACGATGTCAAGTCAGTCCAAGTAAATCGCTGACGGTAGTGGTCATAAGTAGGGATTGCAATCCGGTCTCATTTTCAATCCAGCCGGATTCGACCGGATTTCCATTAATCCGGCCGGGTCCGGTCTGATCCGGCCGGATTGATTTATTTGATCAAACCAAGACAACTTATCTTTTTTTTTCGTTCCAACGTAGTTCGGTATAAAGCGAAAAAAAAATTATTCATCTACAAAATCAACTTTATTATGAAGAACTTTTGCAAAATAAGTATATATGTATTTTGCATCATCATCATTATCTAAATCACATTTTATTAAACATTTTGCCCTTCGTTTTATACATACTTGTGTTAAAAGGAACGGTGCGTCAAACGCTGAGTGAATGAATCAATGGATTACGGTAATTTTTTGCTTATACTCTGTGGATACTAATTAAATCAGGGACTTATCTTCGGTACTACATAATCCTCGGTTGGTCTTGGATTTGTAATAAGAATGAATTTTAGTCCCAGTACTAACTTTAATACCGTAACAAACCTGGACTTTTTAGTCTTGGTTTAAACCCAGTACTAAGCTATCTTTTTGTAATAAGGCGGTATATATTTAACTAAACACTCTTTATGGATTCTCTTGAGTGATTCTATTTGACGAAGCAATGACTAAAACAAAACACACATTTATTGACTTGAGCGATGCGTTGCTGATTGATTGAACTGGACAAGTAGTGACAAGCTGCTGCGCGGGTGAGAAGAGGGGCGCAGGGCAACGCAGTGGCTTAGCGTCGAACGACTCGCGCGTACATGCAGGCATTTAAAGTACCTACCCTTACACCAGCGCGGTTATTTTAACAAAAAATGCTAACACCGGACCCGATCATAAGAGTAAAGAGGCTGATAGGTTTAGAAGGAACAGTACAATGCGGCACCAGTGTGGGCGAGGCAACTAACTTGTGGTGCGGCCTCTTC
The DNA here is from genome assembly GCF_014839805.1 of Manduca sexta. Taxonomy (NCBI): domain Eukaryota; kingdom Metazoa; phylum Arthropoda; class Insecta; order Lepidoptera; family Sphingidae; genus Manduca; species Manduca sexta. The sequence continues at coordinate 1,618,955 of NC_051125.1, forward strand.
TTGAGTGTGTCTCGGTTGTGCGCGAACGTGTCGGCCGAGTCGGCGGCGGGCGGCGCGTCGGGCGGCGCGTCGGGCGGCTCGGCGGCCGGCGCGGGCGCGGGCGCGGCGGGGGCGGGCCGCGCCGGCAGGTCCAGCACCAGGTCCGGCGTGCTCTCCGCCAGCCGCCTGCCACACACACCACGTACATCATTCGTCTGGGATTCCACTCTAGTGGCAATTGTAGCACGAATACAAACTATAGAGGTACCTGCAGCGCGCCGGCTCGGCGGCGTGCGCGGCGTGCGCGGCGTGCGCGGCGGGCAGGGCGTGCGCGGCGGGCGCGAGCGGCGCGGCGGGCGCGGGGCACGCGGCGGGCGCGGGGAGCGCGGCGGGCGGCGGCGCGGCGGCGGGCTGCGTCTGCACATACGCGCCTTCGTCAACACTGACCACCACATTCTACTCTTGCACTCTTGCACCGCCACCAACTATACACTACAAGCGAAATAAAACTCACGCGTGCTAATAATATATTCTTTATTTCAAATACTATTCAAATTGTGTGTACAAGCTCGTCGCGTGTCTACTGCGCAAGCGTGGAGTGAAGCGACCGTCGGTCGATACTGTGGGGCATGTTTTTACAGCAACACTCATAGTACTAGCCTCTATTTAAGTGAGGACCGATTTGAATTTAGATCGGATGGAGTGACATCGGTTATGCAATTTTACGCATAATATATAAATGCCTGAGCGATATAAACACAATAATGCATGCCCCACACCGACACTACAAGCTGGCCCGGTCGCGCCGTGCCCGCGCGGGGCGGGAGCGGCGCGGCGGGGCGCGGGAGGGAGGGGGCGGAGGCGCGGCGGAGCGGGGGGCGGCGCCGTCACCGCGGCGGGGCGCCCACCTGCGCGGAGCCGCGGCGTCGCTCGTCGGGCGTCCTGCAACAAGCGCACAGTGAGAGCGGTCGTGGCACGTGGCGCGACGGCGTGCGGCGCCGGTGGAGGCGGTGGTGACGCTTACCTGTGTCGCTCCATGGAGTCGCGATCTCCCCACTCGCCGTTCTCACCCTCGTCGCTCTGCTCGTCTGAAAGTAGAGATCAAAAAGTCACGAGTATTTCATTGCATCCAGACTATTTATTACACATTCTCATTGACAAGTACAAAAATGTGCAGGTCATTACAGAAAGAGGGTATCGATAATGACTAAGCAAAACATTATTTATATAAAAGCTAAATGTTCATTTATACACTAGCTTTTGCTCGTAGTTCCATTCGTATGTAAAAGTTTTTCCGGGATAAATCCTGCTTTATATATTACTATAACACGATTTGTAATGCAGGAAGGGTTATGGATGCATATCGCTGGCGAGTGCTGACCGTCGTCGTCGTCGTAGAGCGAGAGGTCGTCGCGGTCGTCGCGTGCGTCGCGCTCGTCGAGCGCGTCCCCCGCGCCCCCCTCCCGCGCCGCGCGCCCCGCCGACACTGCCGCGCCGCCCGCCGCGCCGCCACCCTCGTCCCCGCCCTCCTCCTGCGCCTCGTCCCGCGCCTCGTGCTCCCCGTCCGCTTCACTGCAACATAAACGGCGTCGGTGGCGAATATTCCTTTTCACTTCTAGCGACAAGCGTCTGCTCACATGGTCGCGCGCGCGTTAACACTCACTTGAACCTTGTGTAGAGGGCATAGGGCGCGACGTCTTGCGGGAACACGTCGCGATGGTGCAAGATGGTACGTTTTACGAGTTCATTGACGAGATTCTGCGCGGTGACCTGCGCGCCGCCCTCCCCCCACGCGGCCAGTAGTGTCGGCCCCACGCAGATGGCCAGGTTCCACGCGTCCATCATGTTGTGCTCGCTGTATTCGGTGAGGCTGTAACACAAGAGGCGCATGAGATCAGGCCAGGAGTCTCAGCAGAGCAGCAGACGGCGACCAGCGGACACTCACTGCGCTAGGAAGGCGAACAAGTAGCGCAGCACAATGAGCGCGGGCAGCGGCAGCGCGGCGAGCGTGTCGCGCAGGCGCCGCACGAATTCGTCGCGCTCCGGCAGCGCCGCGATGCGCAGCAGGCGCTCCTGCAGCTGCGGCGGCAGCAGCGGCGGCCGCACCTCGCGCAAGTACAGCTTCAGCAGCCCGCACACCGAGTTGATGTCGGAGGCGTCGCGCACGCGCGCCAGCGGGTCTTCGCCGCGCTCGAACGCCGCGCGCAGCGCCTGCATCTCCACTTGCGAGCCCGACACTCGGAAGATGCCTTGGTGTTTCAGGCCGTACGTGGCGATCACGCGCACGCACGACGTCAACACCACGGGCAGTCGGTGGTCGAGCGGAGCGGCGAACTGTCCGCGGCGCAGGCGTGCGGCGGCGCGGCGCGGGGGCGTGGGGGGCGTGGGCGGGGCGGGCGGCGGCGGCGCTTCCTCACCCAGCAGGCGTCCGCGCACAGCCGCCGCCTTGCTCTCCAGTCGCGCCAGTCGCCCCGCGCACGACACATATGATCGGAACTTCTGTAACCACATCACTCCTTAACTCGGTTGCTTCATCAAAAATGATACAACACTAATATAGATATGTGTGTGTATGTGTATCTCACCGCGAGGTAATAGTCCTCTTGGTCGCGGCGCGGCGCATCAGGCTCGTCGGCGGGAAGCGTCGGGGGCGAGCCACCCGCGCCCGGACCGAAAAATTCGCTCACGTCCCAGTTGGCGTCGGCACCCTCCATCTGCAAACGAACAAATGATGAGTGCCGGACGGCGGAGCGATGCGGGGCGTGGGATCAGGCACGCACCTGTCGCACGAGTTCTGCCTCGGCCGCGTCGAGAGTCTTGGCGTGCTCGCGGCACTCGGCCCGCAGGCGGCGCGCGGCCCCCTCCAGCTGCTGCAGACGCTGCGCCAGCTCGCCGCGAGCCTGCTCGGCGGCCGCGTCGCGCTCCTCCGCCGCCTCGCCGACAGCCTCGCGCATCTCCGCGTCCTGTCTGTACAGAGCGTGCGAGCGGTCAGCGTCGGTGGTGGGTGGTTGTGGGTGGTGGTGCAGTGTTTGCGTGGCGGCACTCACTTGTCCGGCTGCGCGCCGCGGTAGGGCAGCGGGCGCGGCGGCGCGAAGGCGGCGGCGTGCGCGTCGAGCAGGCGGCGGCGGTCGGAGAGCGCGTCGAGCGCGTCGGCGGCGGCGCGCACGGCGGCGGCGGCGGCGCCGGCGGCGGACGCGCGGGCGCTCTCCGCCGCGCTGGCGGTGCGCACCGTGCGCCCCACCACGGCGTCGAAGCCGACCTCGGTGCACTGCGGGATGGACGGTCGTGAGAGCAGGACGCGCGAGGCGCAGTGGGCGCGCCGCCTGCGGTGGCACTCACCAGGATGATGTCGGCGATGTCGTCGAGGTAGTAGCGCTGCAGCGTGGCGTTGGCGGCCTCGAGGCTGAGCACGTAGTCGGCGCGCGCCCGCAGCGCCCGCACGCGCGCCTCGCTGTGTCGGGCGCGCCGCTGAACAATCACATTTATTTTGACTGTTTGGACTGGTATTTCCTGAGATTAGCCATTACTGCTCCGCTCCTATTGGGTATAGCGTGATGATATATAGCCTATAGCACTCCACGAACAAAGGGCTATCCAACGCAAAAAGAATTTTTCTTTTTTTTTTTTTTTATTGTATGTTTTCTACGTTGAAACTTTTGAGTGATTGAACCGGTTTTGATGATTCTCTTTTTATTTGCAAGCTGGTGCTTCCCGTGTGGTCGGTCCCATGTAAATTTTTATATTGTTGGACCCTAGACACTCGCAGATATGTACATCAGAAACCTTTTTAAAAAGTTTTTGGAGGCGGTATAATTTTTCCATATCTACACAGCAATTTCTTGAAAAACCAATTGACATCCAGAATCCTTGACGCTTATGCGTTCATAATTTCTGATTTCCTTATATTTTTTAATAACATAGAATCACGCCTTTTTCCTTTTCAGAAATAGACGGAAATCTGAAATACACACATTTCGCCAGCTATGTAAAGTCCTGTGTAATAAGGTAAGGCTAAGGACCTAATGCCATTTATTTTTATTTTTTATTTTGGCCGACCTGAGTTTCGAATCCAAAACTTAGCATGATAGTCGTATTATTACAGCAATCGGTGCGACAAAACAAATGATAGCTACCTTTTCTAAGTCCTTGTCGAGCGCCTTAAGTTTCTTGTGTCTTGGCGGGTCGGCACTGGCGATGCGTTGCCTCTGGTCGTGCGCGTGTCGCAGCTTGAGCGCGGCGGCGCGCCACTCGGCGGCGGCGGCGGCGTGCGCCTTGCCCGCGCCCCACGCCTCCGCCAGCGCCGCGCCCACCTCCTCGTGCCGCTCCGTCACTGCACAGACACACACGTGACGTCGCACAGGGAACGCGTGGCTCGCGGTGCCCGGCACCGGTGCGATACTGACCGATATCGCGACACTTGCGGTGCAGCCGCAGGACGTCGTCGGCGGCGCGCTGCAGCCGAGCGGCGAGCGGGCCGCCGTACAGGTCGGCGAGCGCGGCGTGGTCCCGGGAGAGCGCGCGCGTGTTGTCGAGCGCGGCCTGCCAGCAGGCGAAGGCGCCGGTGAGCGGCCAATGCTCGCGCTTGTGCTTCTGCCCCTCGTGGCGCTGGTGCGCGGCGCGGGCGAGCTTGTCGAGCGCGCGCGAGTACTCATGCTCGAGGTCGGCGCGCCGGCGGCAGTACTCGTGCAGCTCGCCCGCCACGCCCGCCGTCGCCTCGGCGCGCGCCTCCAGCACGCGCGTGTGCTCCGCCAGCTGCAGCCGGATGTCTGCGGCACGACAACACTCACTCAACACTGTATCTTAAATCTTATCTGACTAATATTATAAATGCGAAGGTTTATGAACATGTTGATAAATCGAAATGTTGGAAGCAAATAAATATCGATAATTTCAATACATTTCTTAATATTTTCAAAAATGATGGTGTCCCCTAAGAAAGTTTTCTTGCGGCCATAATGGTTATTGTAACTGCTTTTACCGTACTGATACAAGAATCCGCCTGTATAGCCCCTCGCGTATAAATCGTCGTGAACAATGCTGTGAGTGCGTCACCGCTTGAGAAGTTATGATGAAGATTATAATTGTTATACCATTATTTGAAAAAGGTGAACGCCAGCTATACTCAACCTGCGGCCCCTGAGCTTCCAAATGAGGCGCGCTGAGCTTTAACAAGTGGCCTGTATGGTATCAAAGTTTACTTAAACTAAAAACCTTTTCCCAACATTGAACTGCGAACTATCCTTGGATATGGAAGATTTATACGGGAACTCTTAAAATCAAATAGTGTTTCTATTCAAGGGGTTTATACAATTTTAAGGTATTTCTATTCCATGTCCAAGGACCCGTGCCAATAAAGTTAACATCGGAGCATCTCGAAGCTATGGAAATTACAGGGTACATGATCGCTGAACAAAAGAAATACGTCGAACCTTATTGCAAGTGCAATGAAGTAACCTCCAAATGATTTTTTTTAAAAACGATAACTAAAATAATTAATAAATGAACGGCGATCAGTTTGTTCATATTTTAGAGTTTGCATTAGAAATACTGTACAGAGATTCACGCAATATCTAAACACTGCTTTAAAATTGTAACGATGATGACGATAACCTATAGACCATGATTTCGGTTAAATTTATAGTTAATAGAAGGGTAACGTGTCGCGATCCTCACCGGCGAGGACATGAGCCCTAACCTAGCTAACCTACCAGCCTTTCACTAGCTACCTAAGTGATGACTACCTGAAGAAGAAAGGCAGAAAGAAACTCCGGGCTTTCTTTTTTGTTATCAATTGTTCAGTACTTCTTTTGTATTTTTTTTCCAAGTCTTTCTTGTACAAAGTCACAATAGTTATATAAGCTAATGCACGCACATCACCGTTAACATGGAATAAGATGAAATCCAATCGACTAAACCTGGAGCGGCATAAAATAAAATTAGCGATAGGTAATAAAAGAGAACATGGATTCATACTTAAATAACGTCGTACAGCGTGCATTCGCCTACATTTACAATACAATCATAGTTTTCAATCATGAGAAAAGAAAAAAATAATAAAATAGTGATTTTAAAGAGGTAAACACAACATGATCGGGTGGTCGTGTTTAAAAATTACATTTCATTAAGATATGATACGATTATGTCAAATTAAAATTACAGAAATGTCATTATTATAAAAAAAAGTATGTGAGACATGTAACAAAGACATTTTAGGCAGTTAATTAATTACTAATGTGTGCTAACATGGTGGGTCATTGTGTGCAGGACAAACTTTCCAAACCGTCTTATCATTAAGGTAATCAGATATAGTATGGTATCCTTTACACATTAATTCACGCTTAACATTACACTTGAATTTTTGTTCGGTCAAATTGGTAATTTCGAAGAGAAGTTTATTATAAAACTTAATGCTATTAACTAAGAAAGATTTATTGGTTTTACAGAGCCTATGATTAGGGACAACCAATTTAATTTTATTTCTGGTATTTTGACTATGCAAGTCACTGTTTTTAATGAAAGTACTAAGGTTTTTACGGACGTACATTATATTCTGAAAAATATATTCGCCTCCTTAAACATTTGCCTAAGGGAATCATGAGAGCGAAGGTTGTAAATAGCTCTAATCGCTAGTTTCTGCAAAATAAAAATGGTCTGCAGATCTGCAGCAGAGCCCCACAGAAGAATACAATGGGACATAATGCTGTGGAAGTATGCAAAATACACTAGCCTTGCCGTAGCCACATCAGTTAATTGTCTGATCTCCCTAATAGCAAACACGGCAGAGCTTAATTTACTAGTTTTTTTTTTAATATGGGGGCCCCATTGCAATTTACTATCGATTGAAACCCCGAGGAAGACCGTTGAGGGAACTAATTCTAATTTATCCCCATCTAAATCAATATTAAGTTCCTTTTTTTTATTCAGTAACGAAAATCTGACACATTTCGTTTTTGCGGCAATTAAAAGTAAATTATTAGAAGAGAACCAGTCAGAAATCAAACTAAGTACTTTATGTGGGTCACCGAGATTCTCATCCCTTCTGTTTAACATAAAAATTATCGAAGTGTCGTCAGCGAACAATACTACATCTGCCATATTATCAACCATGTAAGGCAGGTCATTTATGTAAACTAAGAATAGAAATGGACCCAATATGGAACCCTGGGGAACCCCAATTCTAACTGCGGACCCGGCAGAGGAGACGTTGTCCATAAATACTTTTTGATTTGATTTAAAAGAATCTTACGTAAGATATCTCCCAGTTCTTTCTTATTGTATAGATCGGCAACAAGTCACGCGAGTTACCAGGTGTGAAGAGATCCTTACATGAAACATGGATCCGCTTCCGGTGTAGGAATGAATATTAGTCACGGGAACTATACGCAACGTGGCCCCAGCAAGCTGCCTAGGCTAAGGCGCGCACAACACTTGCACAAGGTGTGCGTGTGTGTTGTCTCTGAATAAACATGCATCAGTTGCCATGACGACGCATTAACAAACTTATAAAATATAGAGTAGTTTTGGATCTTTGTTTTTGATAGTTAACGCTCATTTATAAATTGTTATAATTTTCTGATTAAACCCGATTTGGCACAAAATATCGTGTACAGCAGGTAGACATAATGCGGTATAAGTAAGGAGTGCTAGTATAATGCGCAACTGCGTTAGAAATGCGCGAGTCTAATGGTGCAGTCAGAGTGTCATATTATCTTTATGACTATTATATAATTCTAAAGAGTTTGTTTGCTTGTATGAACGCGGTAATCTCAGGAACTACTGAAAGTCTACTTCAAAAAATAAATCTGTAATTTGACGGATCGCACATTTTGTTTTTACTACGTGTTACGGATCCGATGACGGATAGTCCATTAATCAAGGAAGGCTATACGCTATGTAACATCACTCTATGACCAATAGGAGCTGAGCATCAATAAAAAAAATGTTGCAAAACCGCGGTGAAAATTACTGCTTTTGAGTATGTACGCTGCGTAAACGGTTAAAGTTACGCAACTAATATGTATGACGGAATTGTTTCCTTTAAAAGTTAGAAAGAATATTATAAAATTAAAATTCATCGCCGCATCTATTTGTCTGTCTAAACGGGATAAATTCAATAACTACTCAACAGATTTCGATAAGAGTTTGGGAATTCCCGACAATTTCAAAGTCCCGAGAATTCGAAACTTTTAAGAGATTTTTTTTTAAGGTGGGTATGATATTGAAGAATTTTAATAGGGCAAATTTCTTGTAAAACGTAATTAATGCAATTATTTGTAAAAAATTATCATTTATTAACCAGAAAATTAAATCTTTATAACTTTAATGTTAATTTTAGTTTTAATAATTGTTTTGTTTATTTCTTATCATCACACACAGATACACTTTTAAGCAGTTAATCATAATTATTTATTTGTTAAACATAGGTAAATACAGTTCTCAAATATGTTTCAGTAGTAGCGCGCTATGTTATACCACTGGGGCGTAAAATATTATAGCCGTTAATTATCATTAATGTTAATTAAATTTACATTTAATCAAAATATGTTTACTAATTAATTAAATGTTAAAAAGGACCAAAAAAAATAATAACACCTGAATCAAATAAATAAAAAATATAGCCTAAAAATGTGTCAATCATTCAAATTAAATTTATGTGATGGAATTGAAATTTACATGATTATATTATGATCTAAGCTGTTATCAGTAATCAATTAAATCAATTCACTGGTTTAAACTTGTCTGTAAGAAACTCTTGTAATACTGTAATAGGCGTTTTTTAAAAAGATTAACATTAAGCTCCTTAATCGAACAATCATATATGATTATATATAATAGGCGCCATACAAAATACACTTTTATGCATCATACTTGTATTTGATTTTTCACACATTCTATGGTTGTCACGTCGGTTACGCATATTTATGTCTGATAGTTAAGGAAATAAACTCAAATCTTATAGTTATAAAATGAAGTTAGTTAAACGTCATAGGAACGTTGAAGGAAAACATCGTGAGAAAACCTGCACATCTGAGAAGTTCTCTATAGGAATTTCGAAGGTGTGTGAAGTCTACCAATCCGCACTAGGCCAGCGTGGTGGACTAAGGCCTAATCCCTCTCAGTAGTAGAGGAGGCCCGTGCTCAGCAGTGGGCAAGTATATTATAATACAGGGCTGATATTATTTATTATTATTAAACATCATAATAATTCTTAATAAATTTACTATTATCTAGTAATTCTAGTATCTAATCATTGTTAATACTCATAATAACAGATTTGTTTCATAATTAAATTATCTGAATATAAATAATAAAACAGACTTATGAATCACTCTTTTAAATAATTTACTTCTTTCCTGATTTAATAAAATAGGCTTTTAAAAAAATCAGGGCGTCAACAGCTGTGTCTGACAACCTGTTTCTATTTTTTGTAATAATATTCATTAAAATGGGACATGAGCACCCAAATGTGGTCTCAATAGCAAATGGCGCTAGGCTACTTCAATATTGAAAATAAAAATAATTAGGTACATAACAGTTTCAACGATATTGTCTCGTCACGAGTTTCGAGCCGAACATTCCGGGAGCTAAACCCTATTTTCGATGCTATTTGGTATGGAAATATTTTGAAACGCTGGGAAGGACAGAGGCTACTTTCTATCCCGGGAAAATATAACGCGGGACTTTTTTCCCGGTAAACTTTCGCGTGGACAAAAGTTATTATAAATGTTTATGCGTCTTGTAGAAGGAAACGCAAAAACTGCTATGCTATGCATTTAGAAAGAATAAAACACAAAGTCCAGGATTAACGTAATTGGGTATTTGACAAATTTTCGTAAAGTACTTTAAAATGTTCTAGAGTCACTAAAGATACGCTTGACAATTGTTTTTTTTATATTTAGAGCCATTTTAATAGCTAAAAGACAGTTTTAATAATTACATTTTGTGTTTCCCACTGAAACGCTAAGTCACGTGACAAATAAGGGGCGTGACGTCATGATGTAATACTCTTAATATAAACAATACGTGAGATTCGTTTATTATTCAAGATTATAAAAAGGCCAATACAATAAAATACCTTATAAGTAGCACACCTGATGGTATTATTAACTACATTTCTCCCTGGTTATGGTGGCAGGATTAGCGATGTATGTTTGGTTGAAAATTGCAACTTTTTAGATCATTGGGAACCTGGTGCGATTATACTAGCTGATAGAGGATTCAAGCATATTGAGCAACTGTTATTACAAAAGGGATGCAGTTTAGTGAGACCGCCAAGTGTATCAGTTAAGTCTAATTAAACCAAAGTTGAAGCTCCAAAAACTAAGGAGATAGCAAGTTTACTGATACACATTGAAAGAGTCATCCGACGTCTAAGGGAGTTCTCAATGTTTTTATAATAAGTTTGTAATTTGTAACCTTTGAAATTGTAAACAAATTCGGTTATTTACAATAAAAAATTATTATTATTATTAATGTTAAAACCGCATTCAGTTGTCAATACAAATTTAATTAAGTTTTTGGACGATTGCATTGTTATTGCACGTGCCTTAATTAATTTACTAGGCTCCTTAATTAAAAACATTTGACGAATAAAAACAAAATTTAGAATATAATGTTTTATTTTCCTATATTAAGTTATAAAAATAAGTTTTTACAATAGATTGTAAACATTATTCTTCCAAAACTTTACAACTTTAGATAAAATATCATTTACTTTGATCTCATCATACTCTATTGGTATTACATGGACTTTATTATTTTTTTCAAATTCCCAATCTGCCACACAAAATAAACCTTTTGTTAAATTACTCACATACATTTGCAAAAGAACTTAGACTGCAAACTTTTCTGTGATTGTGTTGTTACATACATAGTATATAAAACTTTTTTGGCTTGTTGGACATTTAATTTCAATAACTGTGTCACCCTTTAAAATACCATCTGGCGATGCAGCTACCATTGGGAATTTTTGGCTAATAATAAAACGACATTCTGCAATCTTGTCATATTTTTTTTCCAACTCCTTTCTTACTACTTCTTCCAATGATTTTCCTCTTTTCATGGTTGGAGTATCTGGTACTTTAGCTCTCATTATTAAGGCAACCAAGGATCCAACAGTTATTTTGCATCGTGAAACATCAAATGCTTTTGATGCTTTTATTCCTGAAAAGAAAATTCATTTTTTTTTAAATGTTAAACTAGTGACTGTCTGGTGGCCACATATACATTTATATCCCCACTAGGATGCCCTGTAGAATGGGTGCCCAACACATATGAATGTGAACACAAACATCAAAGACTAGTAAAGCTACAAGACTAATTTACATTTTGAGATTGCATCTCACATGGAAACATATAATTCCAATATATATTAATCTAAGACAGCATTTTCCAACCTTTCTTAGCTGTGGACCACTAAATGAGCAAAGATGATCACCACAGACCTCCTTAAATCACAATAAAATGCTTCTCTTAAGCACAACCTGAAACTTCATATAGCTTTAACATTGAAATCAGCCGACTCTAGATATGTCCACAGACCCCAAGTTGGGAATTTTGCTCTAGAACATTGATTTTAAATATCTTATTAGTTCAATACTTACAGTATCAAATCACATTTAAAAAGGCAACATCACATTTAAAATGCAATCAAATACCTATAAATAAATAATACCTTAACTCATGCCATGCTTGAATTTCGTGTTGTGCTCGAGTCAGACTTTCCACAAAATTTATATTTTCTTGTGTAAAAACACCATTAATTTTGGCTAAAAACGTTTCACAGTCACTTCCTTTCTTATGCTTGATGCTCTAATAATGCATCGAGAACTGAAGAATGTCGGGCACTTTGTAATCAGCTTGATGTTTTAGGATTTGAATTAGCATATGAATTAGCATCATCACCATACAACTGTCTTGATGATCTGTAAAAATAGAAATAAAGCATCACAGATAGCCACAATACGAGAAACTTTTCGTTGAAAAGATTTTACACAAATAACAGGTACCTAACCAGAGTAAGATTCTTATAAGTTATGATTTTATTGATAACGTAATAAATGTATTATTTGTATTTATAGTCTACAAAGTAAACATGTACCTATCATATGCATGACACGAAGGTTATTTTATAGCAAAACAAAATAAGGCTAAGTACATAAATCAAACTGTAATCTATTGTGAATTGAACAAAATATCAGAAAAGGATAGTTTTGTACTTACAATGAAGTTTTCACGTTCCTCAATTCTGCAGAACAAAAGTACGAGTTTGAGGCAAAGAAATTTGCGATCATAAAAGACACAATTTTTGGCAAATTTGCACTGTCCGCTTGAATAAAACCAATTTCCATGTTTGTTTTTCGGTGAAGTGCACTTTGGACACGAAATAATCAAATAAATATTAATGAAACCTGCGAAACGCGCCAAAAATCTTTTTCGGAATTACAAAACCAATAGACAAGACATTACATATAATACATCGTGACGTCACGTTCTCTAGTCTTGCTCGCTTGAGACGTTTCTTGTAAATGATGCACAGATTCAAAAACTCTTATTTTTATTTAGGAAAATAAAATATTAAATAATTTTTATTTGTAATTTAAGTCAAATATTCCTAATTAACACCTTAAATTATATAATGTTCAATACCAAATTTATTTATTTCTTTACTATGTCAAATACCCAATTATGGGCTACTTTTTATATGGGTAAATTGTATATACCGGGATAACTGTATATGTAGGATTTATATACCAGGAGAGAACTCCCACGCGAGTAAATCCGTAAGTAAAGGTATATAGATACTATAAATGAGGAGGGTATAAGATGCGGTCGGCTACTAGCTGCCCTGTAGCGCCAGGACGCCTGGAGAGCGCGCGGCCGGCCGGCTGCCTCAGCACAGCCGTTCTAAGATGCACGCCACATCATTTTGTCCATACTATTTCTCCTGTTTTTATCGTTTATGACACTAACATGCGTGCTCGTTTTCTCGACTTCTTATGTCTAAAATAGAGAAAATAGTAAATTTTATTTATCTGTAGCATTTTTTGTCTACCAACCCTAACATGACAAACATTGTTATCGATTTTTGACACATGTAACAGAGATATTTCTCTTCGTTGCTTTTGTACGAAGAGACAAACTGAGAATATTTTAATTAATTCGTTAAATAAACGATAGTGGTGTCTTATTATACTAATATAATATCAAAATACGACAAACGAGAGGCGTGTAAAGTGGAAAGAAGACATATTATAATAGATTTATGCGATCCCTCTGACGCAAAACCAATGGCATTGTACTTGTATTAAAGAAAAGCTTGCTCCCAATTTGGGTTCTCAAGCCAAAGACATGGCCGTTCGTTTCAAGGTAATTTAATATATTTACTTTATTACATAAGTAGCCGAGTTTACTATCTATTAAAATTATTTTGATGTTATAGATAAAAAATATTTTTTTTTCAGGTGTATGGCTTGTGAATTTTAAGAGACATTTAATGTGCAAGGTATATTAGGGCTCTTAGATTATACCGATATAATAAATATAATCTCCCTTTGAGCCACAAGGTGTACAATGTCAAAATATGAGGAAGGCTGTCTGTGACATCAATGTTCAACTGGTAATATACTATATATACGAGTAAACTTATGTCTTCAACGAAAAACTTATCGGTCGTAGCGTGTAGGTTAGGTAAAACCAAAAGCTCCTTAAATAAAGATTAAAAAACGAAGAAGGTAAAAGATATGTAAATAATTTAGCCATTGTTTATCGCTCTTATATTCGCCACATAATTTCAAATTCAAGCTTACCTAGCTTGTGTTACCCAGGTAAGATTATGGTGGTACACATTTATAATTACAGTACAGCTATGACCCGCTATAAAAGCATCCAATAATTTAAGATTTTAAAGATAAATACAAAGTATAAGATTTCATTGTTTGTGAAAGAATATTCATGTATGAGTGAAAGTTAGGTAGTGTCTGGCGGGTGTGATGGTGACGGTGGGGCGTTTGGTGCCCGGCGCAGGTAGCGGGAGGTGAATGCACCGATCCCGCCGGTCCCTACTACGTCACTACAAACTGTGATCACAATCGACCCCCCACCCTCCGCCCAGACACCGCGGCATCCATCTGGTGCACACGACCACTGCATTCGGCATCGACTGACTAATGGGAATATTTTGCGATGTCGACAGATGAGAGATCGAGGGAGCGCGGAAGCCCGAGGGGAGCGAGCTGAGGGTGCCCGGCGGAAACCAACTCACTTTTAGGTTTGTACACATTTAAGCTTTATACGCGGTGCGTCGGCTATTGTTGCATAGTGGGAGGGCGTGCACGGGATACAGGACGCAAGGGGGCGATGTGCACGAGGGGGCACGTGGAGGGGGAGCGGCGGGAGGCGCGCCGGCTGCCGTCTCTTGCAAGTACCATCTGCTCTGTGCTTTGTTGCACGCGCAACTAAACATTTCTGATTCCAATATCCATCCGAGGCAAAACACGCACAGTACGATAATTACACACAATCACTATCACACGCTCACGAGACGCAGGACGTCAAGAACTGCACGTAAAAAACCAAATGAGTCGGTGTGCGCCGAGTTATAATTAGTTATTAGCATTTATCAGTGTAGTGTTAATAGAACATAACGGTGTCGGTTTGTCCTCGTCGATGTGTAGGTGTGTGCGTGGCGCGGTGCGGGCGAGTGTTGACAAACATAGTGACGTCTGCGCGTGTTTACCGGGGAACGCATTGGCGAGGTCGGCGGTGCCCCAGTCATGGCGCGGTTGCACGATGCACTGGAACATGGCGGCGCGCTCGCGACTCCGCGGCCGCCGGCGCTCGACTGCCGCCCGCAGCCGCCGCCGCGCAGCCTCCGGACGAGATGCGCCCGGAGACCCGCGCCGCTCAGCTCCCGCCCCCGCCGCGCCTCGCCCGACACCGACCGCCACCGACGACGATACACCCTCATTACCTACGGTACCACCATGACAAGCTGGTGGCTTACGGTGAGCTCGAAAGAGATACTGATGCGTCCGTCATAGAAGAGACTCCATAGATGACAGTGCTACGTGTGTCGTGGTGCCAGACACACATGTTATATATATTTTATACATCTAATTACCTTTAACTATGTACATAATAATACAGATATATCTTTTATATTCAACTAATTTGAAACTATCTACAAGAAAATATTTAATACACATCGAGAACGAGTTAACTTGAACGACAAGAAGTGTTATATCAGTCGGTGCATCAGTTTAATGATTGCGCCGACTGCTATAAATAATGTAGAGTATAGCCGGAAGCATGTTTAGGGGAGATTCATGCGCACCCCGCCGGGCGGCGGGGGCGGGGGCGGCGGCGGCGGCGGTGGCGGGGCGAGCGGGTGCCGCGGAGCGAGCCCGAATACGTGCATCGAGAAGCAAACGAGCCCGCCGGGCGGCGGGCCCTCCTCTGGGACCCCGCGCGGGAACAGCTTGACGCCGGGCCGCGCCGCGAGCGACACTAGCGTCGGCCTCGACGATCGCCTGTCAATTGAACGAGAGTTCTCCGCGCAGTGATTATCAAGTCAGGCAAGCTCGAGATGGGTGTCGTGCGGTGGTCGTGGCGGAGGCGGAGGCGGGGGGCGCGACCGGTCTCGCACCGCGTGAGCTGTGTGCCGGGCTGGCTGGATGCGCCGGGTGACAGTGATGCCGCTCTTGCACCGTGCACTGTGCACACTAGTGCGGCGCGCGGTCGATACTGAGCGCCGCCAGCCGCCGCGCAGCGCGTCGCGACGCTTCGCCCTACTGCGCAGTATCACTCCTCAGTCCCAGACACTTTTGCAGCCCACACGGAATGTCCTCACAGTTGCCATTTATTTACTATTTATATTACTTTTTAAGCGGCGATAGCCTAGTTGGGTGTGGAACGGACTGCCAAGACGAATGGTTCCGCAGGTTCAAATCCCAAGAGCACACACCTCTGACTTTTCTAAAATCATGTGTATATTCTTTGTGAATTTATCATTCGCTTTAACGGTGAAGGAAAACATCGTGAGGAAACCTGTACATCTGAGAAGTTCTCTATAGGAATTTTGAGGGTGTGTGAAGTCTACCAATCCGCACTAGGCCAGCGTGGTGGAGTAAGGCCTAATCCCTCTCAGTGGTAGAGGAGGCCCGTGCTCAGCAGTGGGCAAGTATATAATGTATAGTGTTTTGGCTAAGTGCTGTAAACTTTCATTGAATTATAATAATAAATAAATAATACAGGGCTGATATTATTATTATTTTTTGAATATTCTCTTTCATGTCATTTGTAAAGTGAGGCGGACTCACTGGTTTATCACACCTCATCAATTATATGAATCTTAGCTTATTGAAATTAAAGCTTAGCTTATTGAGTCAAACATACGCGGGTAGTGAGAAATTTAAATTTATGGATCCCCGACGCAATACAAACGTACAAGCTGTAAGGTGGGACGCTAGTATATATGTACCTATGTTTATACTAGCATACAGTCGAAGGGCTGATGAGGTGTGAGGATGCGCTCTATTCATCAGGTATTATTCATAGTATTCTTACCGACACAAAGACATCTAACCTGCCTAATCCAAGTCCCATTATCGGATAACGGTGAACGCTGCCCTCCGCTATACGTTCACACTTCTGAATAAGGTGGAGCTTGACATATCCGAGGCTGTGTCTTTTCTCGGGCTACGAAATGTTCCAACACGTAATACCCATATTACAATTTGGGGGGCGCTCGTATCAGCATCGAGGTGTCAATGAAGTATTAAGGACTCGTTCTCAGTAACCAATAGAGTATTCATAAATATATCGCTGGCCTACTCTCAAGCTAATGAATGTCCCAGCAGCGTTTACATAGGTGACCTAACTCCGTCTGCCGAAAGCTCTAAGCAAGGTTGGCATGGTCTATGGACCTGTTCTATAGTCTGTTGTCTCAGGCACCTATGGTATGGGCGGATCAGCTGGCGGCCCGAAACATTGCAATATTGTGGAGCTATGATGGTATCGCACGATCTGCTACGAAGCGGCCTTCTTTCTGGGCGCATCTCTGGGATTTAAAGGCGAAGGCCTTTGCATTTTTGTACCAGTCGCGCTAGAGTGCACTAGCACTGAGCTTTCGACCAGCTGACCGGGTGGTAGCAGCTGAAAGAACTCAGCTCCAACATATCCTGGAGGCGGGATGGGAGCAATGCTTACAGCGTCTTATTTTGGTGCGGTGACTATAGAAAAGATTCGGTCTATATTTGAAAAATGGCTTCAGAGGCGGCAGTTGGCACGGCACTCTGATCTTTAAGGCTGCGTCACACAGAAAACGTGGCTGGGTGCGTTGTCGACATGGCGCGATGTACCTTAGTGTAGTGGGGCGCCATGTGTGTTCACCCATGGATGGGTTGAACACATCCATCATCGGTTGGCGGGCACTTGACACCTGTCGTATTCATACTCCAAAAGCAAATGACTTAGAGCAACTCTTTCAAATATTTACCCTTTTAAAGCTAAACTAAGCTAAAGATTTCTTCTTGTTCCGCCTTTTCAAACATACGTTTGAGTATAAAATAAACTTTAAATTACAATTTATGGATTGAATGTCAAAATCTATAAAATTATAATATAATCTATATACCTATATGTATATATCTATTATCTATACTATTATATAAATCTGAAGAGATTGTTTCTTTGTTTCCACGCGCTAATCACAGGAACTACTAGGTCGGATTGAAATATCTTTTAGTTTTGGATAGCCTATTTATCGTAAATCCCTTTCCCCACGAAACTAAAAAAAAACAAAGGGTTCAGAGCCGCACGTACGCGCAGCACAGCGTTACACTCGCGGTGCGTCATGTTGACTCGCTGTTTGCCACTCATTAGGTTGCAAGGCGCGTGCTTCACCGGAAGCTGCTCCCATTGTTCCTCCACGACGCCGATTGCCCTCGAGTGTCCATCACGAATCCGCCACCGACGCACCGGCGGCAGAACAATACACATTATGTTATGGACTTAAAGAAGGAACGACGCTCGCCCATAGCGAAAATCCAATAATATGTTCAACGGTCAGGCGCGCCGAGTATGTGTGTGTTCGGGGGTTCCAGCATCTCTAAAAGCGAAATAGTGGGTGTAGACTGTAGAGCATTTTTGACCAAAAGGATATTTTATTTCTTACTAGCTTTTGCTCGCGGATTCGCCTGTGTTTGCCGGAATAAAAGTCCCGCTATACGTCTATTTTCCGGGATGAATAGTACTCTGTCTTTCTCAGGATCTCAAAACTATCTCTATGCAAAATTTCATCGAAATCGGTTAGACAGTTTTTGAGTTTATCTCGTGTAAACAGGTTCAGTTCAGTTCAGCAACAAAGTTCGTACAACAACAAAGTAAGCCTACAATTTACAGACCTGAAAATAATGGATAGATATTGGAAGATGGTCAATATCTATTTAACTGGTTCGATGGAGACCAATTACCGAACCTGAATCTCTTCAGAACGAACCAGGTATTTAACTATTACTGAATTACTTACAAGAAATTGTAACTATTTGATTCTTAATAATGATTTTTTTTTACAGCAGAGGATACAAAACATGCTGAAGATGAAGATAATGAAGATATTCCATACCAACATTGGATTGATGATGAATTATCCAATATCAATGATGATGACTATGAAGATTAAAAAAAATTATTGAAATGTACTATCAATAAATGTAAAAAAAAAATACATTAGGTATTTTTTTTTACAAATAACAAAATTTAAATAAACTACTATTTCCTCAAATTGATTACTGTTAAAATAATAGATGTCCCAAGTACATCTAATGAAAAACATTTTTCTAACTCAACAAAGATTTGTTCATAATATTAATTATTTGAAATGTATATATTTTTAATTATGCGTTTATTATTGATATCATTCAACGTGAACATTTTACTTAATTATTACTGAAGATCCATTAGATAATTAATAACAAATTTTACAAAACTATGCTATAAAACCGTCTAACAATCACGATTGCGTTCATACACACAGAAAGCCTTTATATGTGCTGGGGGAATGTTAGGCCTCTCTGAGTGGTCTGGCTGCTTGCAAAAATATTTGAATTAGTTTCCTGAGTATCATATACAAAAACAGCACTGAGACTTTAAGTAATGTAAGTATAATTTTTATCTACCTTTCGCACCTAGTACCTGTAAATTGGCCGGCTCAAGCTAGCAGGTATGCATACTCTTATTGTATATACTAACACTACGTTATTTTATATATTTTATTTCTGAGAAAATAAGTAAAGTCTGGGGGCTCTGGGACCTTGGACTATAAGAATACATTCGCAGACCGTATTCTGTCAATCGCTGAAAGATATTTCAAACAAATGTTGAACTGTTGACAGTTATGTAAAATTAACATTGTGGTTAAGTTTTATTATATTTTATAATCTTCCGCTCCAGTTCCTTAATTTTTTCTTTCATAAGAACCTTCTCCTGATAATAATAAATACAACAAAAAAGAATTAGCGAAATTGTTCCATCCGTTCACGGGTAATGCGATGACAAAAGGAATAGAGATTTATTTTTATATATTACTAGATGACCCGGTGAACTTCGTATCACCTACGTAATTATAATTAGTTCATTATTATTATTATAATTATTCACTGTGGAACGCAGTTCTGCCATACCAATACGAATGTTACCATTGTCTGTCTCTCGCTGGTCGATAGTGCGTTTCGCACGCGTGGTAGCTCGTCGCACATTTGATTGACTTCGACGACCTTAAAGTCAGGTCGTCTTCTCCAAGGCATTGGAAAATGACAAATTAGTTTTCCCTGAGACTCGCCGAGCTTCACTGCTCGGTGTCATAAAATGCGTGCCACTGCTGATCCTGGCTTACAGGAGTTGTAGTGGTGCGTGTGAGGGTGGGAAAGTCTCTCAAATCTGGCCCATATACAATGTAACAATATCGATAGTTGCGCTTAGAATAATATGTGATTTTCATTCAAAATATGTATCTTAAATGGTCTACAATATATTCGCACGCAAGATTTACATGTTAAAGCGTACAAAATTTAACTGACTGTTCACGTAAAACGAAGATATTTATTTGGAAGGGTGCTTATTTTTCAAACTATATACATATATATTTCGATTACTCCAATTAATTTAGCGTATATGATATTAAATATTAAACCCTGTATCATATCCATTAAGAACCAATATAAAAATTACAACTTTAAATTAAAAACTTCTTATTTCTCTCAAAATTACTTATTGCTTGAACGTGAGACACCGATATGTCTGGTTTTCGGGTTATCATTTATCAGAACGTACAAAACATATTTAATCCTACAATATCCACACCCAAAGCACATGTTTTTGAATGTGCAACATATGTCACTGACCACGATGGCGATGATTGATTCGAAACAGTGGCGATTAAGTGCAGTGCTGAACACTATTGTAAGGATAAATTTAAAACTTAAAAAACGCATATAACTTGCTAAGCAAATAATTTTATTGATTTCACAGTACTTGTGTCTTATTGATTGATTTGTAGCGTCGTGAGCGTGGTGCTCGTCTCGCGTGACGGTATTATCAGTTGCGATCGGGCGGAGGGCAGTCGCAAAGGGTGTTGGCCGGTCGTGATGATTGGGCATGGGGCTGGTGTCTGTTCCGGGTCGACCGATTATAATCAGGCCACGCCGGGTGCAGACTCCCGAGCTTGAGCGCCCGCGCTAAGCTGCCTGGGATCAGTGTCCGAGACCCGCTCGCCCACGCCGACTGCTCATCGACGTCTATAAAATCATTACACTTCGGCGAAATAGATATCTCACCATATGTAAGGCTGAAGGCACTGATGTACACGAGTCCATTGAGGCGGGCTAGGGACCGAGCTAAATATAGCGCGCCGGCGCCGCCCCACTCTGATTCACGCGACGCGAAACAAACGAGGGGAGCCGAATTGTTTTGCGGCGGAAACTACTCGCTAATAATTCTTCGACGCGTTTTTATAATATGAATACGTGATCGAGCGCCACTCGCCTCGATCCGTGACACACATCGCTAAAGCAGACGCCGCGCCGCTCCGGCGGCAGTAAACAAACCCCGTGCTGCGGGTGCGAGTGCGTGTGCGCCCTTAGAACTAGAGTAATTGAATGAGGAAAACCTTGTTCGTGTTGAAGTGTGATTGCGCGGTGAGCGGTGGAATTCGGCCCGGTTCCTCGCTGCCACCCGTACAAGGATAAAACATCCATTATATGCATAAGTAACTGTCGCTGCCGCAGCCGCGCCCGGTGATACATCTCGTTTATCCTATTTATTGACAGCAGTTTCACATTCGCTCAAAGAGCCCTAAAACAATGTCAGTAAGATAATATTATAACGATTTACAAGAGTCGCAGCCCGCGGGCTTGTTACTCGACGCGAGTAATGACCGCCTCTAGCTCGGTCCGTACTCCGCAGTCGAACCACTTATCTATTTATTTCCATGAAACCTAATCATCATACTAATACCACGGCACGGCGTCGCTGGGAAATTGTTATAATTTGGAATAACATTTGTTTGTTAGTTTAACGCGTATTATACATGTGTGGTGTATGTGTTTGCAGTGTGGCAGGAGAGTACACCAAATGAGATCTATGACACAGACCGCGCCCCGCACTCGGCGCAGTGCTATCCCGCTCCTACCATGACCATGGTAGTCGGGTAATTCACATTTAACGACCGCAATAATTATACTTAAACGCCGATATTGACGATTTTACAGATTTCAAGTGTCATCCCACGACATCTACATCCCAAGACGCAAGTACACATAGTATGTAGTTTGCCATGACAAATACGTATAAGTAGTAATTTTAAAAGCTCTTCATACCAGACGCGCGGTTTATTATTGATAGCATTACTTGCAATGTAATCGATAATTCAGTGGACGCGTGTGCCGACTGCCTACTGCCAGGCCCACTCACGATAGTTTTTCTAATTAATGTGCTTGCTATTTGCATGAGGGCGAGTCTGTCCACTGGCGTCCCTTGTGACCTGTAGCCGTGCCTCGTTCGAGGCGCTCCCGGGTTAATGTCCCCGATACTTTTTAAAACTGACGTACTTTAAACTGGTACGGGTTCAATTATTATAAGCAGGTTTTTTTCGGGGATTCGAGAAGACTGTATTAACATACAGCCTCTGTTAGATATATACAACACAAGATAATATTGTTTAAAGAGTAAATTTAGCATGATTGGACCAATTCGAATGTTGATTTTGTTGGCACGTTGCTATTGTTCTTTGTTTATAAGCCTACTGCTGGCATGGTGGAAATGTATGCAGGCTATATAAGAATGAATATATTGTTCTACACAAAAAAAACATAATTAATGATAGTTTCAGATCTTGTTATTAACTCGAGTTGATTAGTCATATTACTTTTGTCCATGAGGCTCGAAATAGTTTATTCAAGATTGTAATAGTCGTATTTCTCCTATGGTAGAGTCCAGGGGAGTAGGTACCATTGTAATGTCTATTTCTGCCTCCAAGCAACTGTACAAGCACCGTTGCGTTCCTGTTTGAAGGATATTGTTACCACAATAATTACTGAGCACCATGAGACTGAACATCAGCTAATGACTCAGAATGATAAACGTAGTGCAATATGTAATGGATATTTATGGATAGTCATAATATGTGCACTGATTTCACGAACGAGATTAAACATTAAGTATATAGGTATACTAATCCGAGCGGGACTTTCACGCGGGAAACGTCACAAGCGAAAACTAGTAATAATCTGGAAACATGTTATTAGTTATTAACATGTAACGTAAGATGATTAGTGGTCGCGAGGATATCGGAAGCGACGAGCGATGACATGTGCGTGCCATGTGTCGCCCACTCCGGCGTGCATCGCTCTCTAGCCGCCGCCGTGTGCTCTCACAGCACCTCCGCATAATGAAATGGACCAGTTGCCTGTAGTAACGTCTATAACCCACGCGCGACAAAATAAATCGGCTCAAACCTTACACTTTCAGTTCAGGCTAGGATTTCCAACACTTATGTACGTCAGGCTAGTCCAATCCTTATGGCTTTTTATATGATTTATATTAGTCAAATGTACTTCTTTTTGTAGTTTTATGAACTTGCGTAATTTTAAACACATTTACAAAGTAATTATAATTAGAGCCCGTCCCTTGCGTACCAAAACTACTAAAAATATAGCGACTATGTGTACAAAATAATGTATTCTGTAACTTACTTAAATTAACAGCTTAATTTATTACTAAAATGCAAAAACACAGGAGCCGGACCAACCTGACGAAAACGCGCGCATCTTGTCGAGCGTAAGTTTCTACTTCTCGTTACAATGTCGTATAAAAAAGAATGAGGACCGTTTTAAATTTAATGTAACCATAGAATATTCCCATAACTTCTAAATCTATTGTCTTACTTATTTTTTAAGCAATTATTAAATACATTATAAATAAAATTTAAAAAACGATTAAAATATTTGAGGGAAGTTATAAGTATCGTGTTTTGAGCAATACATTAAATCACAGCACAGCAAATAATCGCAAAATGGCTATAAAATTATAACGTAATGTATTTTTTCTAATAGTGATAATGCTTATTCCATTGTTTAAAATTTTAGGAAAACGAGGATCGAATGGAATATCTTTGCCTTAAACATCTCTGACAAAGAAAAAAACATTTTTTATCCCTAATCTGCAAATAATATAATTTCTCTTTTAATTTACAAAGAAAATGCTGTTTTATTGCAATAAACCAAACATTAGCTTCAATGTTAGGTTGTGGAAATACTAAAATTACGAGTAAATAAAAATAATGAGGATACCAGGTTTATAACAATGTATTTTCTATACATTAAAAAAAACAACATTACTAGGTAGACATCTTGACTTAATAACCGCTTTTAAACGATTAAATTATCGATTTTATAAGCATATCGTTTACAAGCGGGCGGTTTAGCGTCCCATTCCTCAGAAAATTCAGCTCTAAACTCAGCTTTCTGATAGTGGCGCAGGATTCCTAGCACAAAACTTCCCTCTTGAGTTATTCCCACAAATTAAACATTCGATAGGATTCAAGTCGGAGTTGCTGGTCAAGCGTAACAATAATTTGCAAATCATACAAGCACCGTCGTCGTACAGAAGTTGCCAATAGAGTAGTTGACGACTTTTTTAAATACATTTATCAAAAATCTATGGGAATAAGAATTTTTAAAGTACACACAATTATAAATAAGCTTAAAAGCCTTGAAATTTGGTGGACAGGGAAGCTGTGAAATTACAGTAATAGTGAAATATGACGTCACCCAGTGCCACCGGCCATAATGCTACATGAGTGAGAAAAGGATAGCGCGATAACATCACCACATCCCCACTTTTGTTCACAACAATATTTCAAATATGAATAACTGCTTAATTTTACAATCAATTGTGATGCTGATTTCATATTATTTTCCGTTACATATAAAATAATAATACGAAATCATACGAAACTACGCTATTGGGCTGGGCATCATCACGGATCAGGATAAGGTTTTGTAATGAAATCGGCGCAAGGAACAACACACTCTCCCAGAATTTGTCATATACGAGTATATCGGGCCAAAGTCCCGATTCCTTTGCTAGTCACTAGTTATACAAAAATTTGCTCCGTTTTTACGATTCAACGAACCTCCTCTAAAAGAAACATTTGCTACTCAGTAACATTGTAAATCTTTCTTAGTTGCTGTGTATACACACCAGTGACTTCACATTCTCTTAAAACCACAAAGAGCGCTATTAGTCATTTTGTTGGATCTGCAAGCAGCACTAAATGCAACATTGTAACAAGTTCTCGCCGGTATTCCGAGTCAAAGATAGTCCTGGTGGAGTAGGTTCATTCTCTGGCTGCAATTGTTCTGCAGACATGAAAGGCAGGCTCGAATGTGTGCATGTGCTCAGCACGCTTTACACCAGCTGTTAGTCGACGGTCGGCGGGAGGCGGCGAGAGGCGGCGCAGCGCAGCGGCTGCGGTATTACGGGAGACCACGTCACGTGTTTACGGCACCCAGACACGCGAGTTCAATACCAACAAACAGTTATATTTAGTGAAGATTTGATTCAATACACCTAACCGGACTATGCATCTCTCACTGACGAGGAGCTGAGTGCACGCAACGCGTTCTTTGTGCCACCAATCATGTTTCTCTACTTCTCCCGGCAACCAATTATATCTAGTGTGCATGTACACTGAATAATTTATGTTCCTTTAATTGCAATAACAACAGTCTTATTAATTTATATCCTTGCATATTATAAAACAGCGTCTCCCGCCGCGTCTGCCTGTCTGAACGCGATTAACTTAAAAACTACTGACTGGATTTCAATGAAATTTGGTATAAAGTTGTTTGAGACCCTGGGAAGGACATAGGCTAAAATATATCACGGGGTTTTTATCCCAGAAAAACTCTTTCACGGCGGCGAAGTTGGTATTGAAATGATGTGTCAGAGAGTCAAGCGTAAAGTCATAAGGCCGTGTAATGTAAACTTTGCAATTTAAAGGTTACGTTACATTTAGTCGTTCTTGATTTTATGATAGACATTGGATAGTCATATTGTTGCTCATCATTATTAGAGGAGAGACAGTTACCCACTCCTTTCGGCGTTTAGTTTTCCTTGACTTGTGTTTTTTCTTTTTCATTTATATAATTATTTTAGGTCGCCCGTTTTTTATCTATGTTTTTCTTCATATTTTATATTATTATGTACTTATTGTTAAAACGTCGAAGCAATCAAGTTAATTGTGATACATTACAAGTAAAGGCACGCACTGGTCGGCAGGCGGCAGGCGGCGCGCGGCTCGTTGATGCATCTCGACTCACACCACTACACGCGCGCCGGTTCAATGAATAAATGGTGCGAGATTGTGCAACTAACACTAACCCCCTTATTCATAAACGTTTTTTATCTAAGGACGAAGTAAAGCTGTGATAACAAGCCTGTTTCTCAATGCCCAACGGCACTGAGAAACAGACATAGGGCCTTTGTGATTGGCTAATATTGTTGTATCTCAATATTAGCCAATCACAACGGCCCTATGTCTACGCACTGCGAGGGCTGTCATGCCGTCAGCACTGAGAAACAGACTTGTTATCACAGCTTTACTCCGTCCTTAGATAAAAAACGTCTATGAATAAGGGGGTAAGTCTCCAGGAAAATAGCCTATACTCATAGAATAGTCTCAATCAAAGAGAATACATAAGGATCAGCAAGGGCCTTTTTTGGTGTTTTGAGTGCAGTGCGACTTGCATAAAATCGCAGTGCACGAGTATCAAGATATCAAATTCAAAAAGTTTTTATAATATTGATTGATGTAATATGTAGTGCTGATGGTGTACCTTATTACAAATAAATAAAAAGTAAAAAACCATATTTATGCAATTATATTTCAACTTCTGTGAATCAGATGCACATTATGTTTACATCGGCGGCTGTTTAAAATTATTACAATAGGGTAATTTTCATTAGCGTTAATTATTATGACAATAGCATTATTACTAATAAGATTGATAGACGTGTCGAGTGTTTGGTCCGAATCAAGTATAGCCTATCGAATGCACGGCATTACATGGTGCGCATTCGCGTCGTGTCGGTAGGATGCAGCGCTGATTAGTATACATCAGCTGTCGGAGGAGGCGGCGATTGCTCCCGAGCTCCGCCGACACGCGCGGGGCGCAAACGACGCCACGCTGCATTGCTTCGAGGAAAATTCGTATTACAATAACAAATACTATCACTCGCGGCGACACCTACCTACTAGTTCACACGCATCACGCATTATATTGTTGCTAATACATGTGATAGAGGTAATGTATGTACCTACGGGTAGTTTTCGACCGGGTATGGTTGTCTGTGTTATTCAGAACTGCTAGAAACATTGGTTCACGAACTTTATATTTATTTAATGTTATATAAATATTAAATCTCAGTAGTTTATTTTCTTATCTGGTAGAAGGATATTTGTATCCCCGTCCGGAGAGTAGCCACCGTACACAACGCGTAAAGGCCGCTATAGTGGCCCGCGGAAGACAGTGTGTTTCAGGATATCAACCTATGAATACTTATTCGACTAAGGACAAGCAAGTATAATAATAGTATCGCCTGGCGAGGAAAGATTGATATCATTTATAAACCAGTCGAAACATTTACTATGAAGCAAATCATATTATAATTATATGTAAACCGTACCTATTGTGAATATGGTAGAGTGCGTGGCCGCTTTACTTGAGTAAACAGTTTTGTTACCAGCAAATGACGAGGAACGACCACGTGAACTCTGGACTCGGTAGCTCCACAGCTCGCCGAGTGTCCCATGCAATTCGAGCGCTAACAGCTAGTGTTAGTCATTGATTTTGTCGTTGGAATTAGTATCTACACAATTAAAATAAAGTATAATAATAATTAAGTACATAATTAGCGGGAATGGGATAGTGTGAGCCGGTGAATCCGACGTACCTACATACCTCTACAGTCTGCACCTCAGCTATCTCTCTGGCCAAGTAATGTGTTCGATCAATTTGTCGGTTATACAGTTCAAATCTAGGAGCCAATAGCAGTAGAGACGCGTAGAGTGGAATGGACATGCTCATTGGAAGTCGTTACAAAATACCTATATCCCAATACTCTATAAGCCAACACCAAGGGTTAACCGCAGTCATTTCATTGTCTTGTCACTGTCAACACCACACCAGCAGCAGCAAAAAGAAAGTGTTTTCGAAACCATGAGTTCATTATCGTACAGGAGTGACTTGTGTAGAATTATGGCCTAGTAGATGTAGAACAAACAAACAAGGGGTGACGTATAAATTATAATTATAAATTTAATATAATAATATTCATTCAATGGTCGTTCATAACGATTTCTTCGTTTCAATTAATCCTTATCCCTGTACAATTCAGATACATTCTTTAGTAAGTTTTGTTATGTAAAAGTATTCATGTTAGTGTTCTACACCAAAGTTTAAAGAAAGTTGTGGAAACATAAAACAATGAAAAATAATCGAAACAGATTTTGGGTAAAGTACGGCGGTCGCTAGTCGACGGGCCGGAACTATACGATACAATCTGTGCCAAAGGTCTACGTGCTCGGTGCCGCGCCGTGAGGAAACGATACGCGTTCCCATACAAGCCAGCTGTTTTCGACGAAGCGGCGGTGTTGTTTCGGCAGCGCAATGACCGCCCCTCTCGGCGCCGGGGGACGCAGCAGCGGGGACGGGTGGGGCCGTGCGCGAGCGGTGCGAGATAACAGCCTGAGTTGTTTGTTGTTTTCTTGTTATTGCACTAATTGGTACACATAACACAATACAAAGCGCAGCCGTTATCTTGCGCGCAGATAATACATATTCCACGCAAGTCTACACGCTTGGTGGTGACAATGGGTCACAGCGTCTGAAATTAACTGAAGCCCACAACATCCAAATATCCGTTGCGCGTATTACAAGGCCTTATTAGACAATACTGCATTAATATACGATAAGACAGTATGCTACAGGCTACGGCATAATTCAATGGCTCGACAAAGAACATAGTGAGAACTGAGAATATCAAATGGCATGCGGGCGCCAGCCGTACAAAAAAATACGACAGTATAATATAAAGCGGCGATAGCTTAGTTGGGAGTGTAACGGACTGCAAAGATGTATGTCTATAGGTTCAAAACCCAAAGGACAGTGACTTTTCTAAAGTTTTACATTTATGATTATGTATTCTTTGTAAATTATTGCTTGCTTTAACGGTGAAGGAAAACATTGTGAGGGAACCTGCGTAGCTAAGAGGTTCTCCATAAGAATTTTGAAGGTATATGAAGTCTGCCAACCCGCACTTAGCCAGCGTGGTGGATAAGTCCTAAACCATGTCACTGACAATATTACTGAGTAGAGGAGGCTCATGTCCAACAGTGGAACACAGTACATAATAAAGGGCTGATACTATAATGTATAATAGCGGCGATAGCCTAGTTGGGTGTGGAACGGAATGCCGAGACGAATGTCTGCAGGTTCAAATCCCAAGGGCACACACCTCTGACTTTTCTAAAAAATCATGTGTGTATTCTTTGTGAATTTATCGTTCGCATTAACGGTGAAGGAAAACATCGTGAGGAAACCTGCACATCTGAGAAGTTCTCTATAGGAATTTCGAAGGTGTGTGAAGTCTACCAATCCGCACTAGGCCAGCGTGGTGGACTAAGGCCTAATCCCTCTCAGTAGTAGAGGAGGCCCGTGCTTAGCAGTGGGCAAGTATATAATACAGGTCAGATATTATTATTATATTATTTATTATACTATAATTTAACTACTTATTTTTTATATTATCATATTATGGCAAAGAAGGTTTGAGAGAGAGAAAATTGTGTTTTTGCTGCTCACCACCAGCTTGCTGGTATGACATGAATTATATTACACATTATACCACAAATAACACTTCGATCACTTTTTTAAGTGACACGGTAAGGTACCTACGCATGCGAGGTGTTATACCTCTCATGACGTGCAAAAAGTATATGCTCGTGCTCTTAAAAAGTATTAATACGGCTGGACTACACAAACGATGTCAAACTACAATCGATCGAAGTCGATGAGTATCCGCTCGGTGAGTATCACAGTTCACATCACCACATTCTAAATACAAAGCTATCCTCCCATGTCCGCCCTTGACCGTGTTGTTAGTGTTCAGTTCTGTGTGTGTTGTTAGAGGCGGCGAGTGCACCCGCACCGGACCGCTTCACTAGGCTTTATGTAGATCCATAGAATAATAATATAATCTAAAGGCTCTAAAGCGGTTACTTGACATTGAATTTCGCTAATCATTCTAAAAACCTTTCTTTCATTTTTCTTGTCAATTCAGAGTCATTGCAGTGCCGGCGCCGGGAGATAGAAACTCATACATTTTAGTAGTTACGGGTTGAACCACCAATAGCGAAAAATCAGTAAATTTTAGTATGCCAGTAGCCAACAACCACTCAAGCTAAAACAGATTAAGATATTATGTGCGGCATGGGTCAGTTTCCTGCCCACGATTTTCGTTGTGTTAACATGAACATGTACAGTGGGAGCTTACGCGGTGCTGAGGGACGAGGGTGCGTGGGTGAAGTCACGGGAAGTGTCCAATGAGCGGTCGCGTGTGGTTCACCAGCTCCTTACCGCATTACATAATTTATTCATTAGAGAGCGCGGAGGAAACGATCTCGCCGACGCGAGCGGCGGACGGCCGCGGCGGAAACATTAAATTACTCGAGACAATAGTAACGTACAGCACTCGCCACTCGACACCGACGCTCGCCGAGGAAAGGGCCACTCCGGGAGTACGCGTCTTACGCATAGATATCAAACGCAGCCGAGTCCCAATTGTTACAGAAACCAAACATAGTACAAAAAGTCAATCCATTCCGGTTCTTCGACGTCAGACACAGACGTCGTGAAACCGTTACGCTGGCTCATTTAGACACTGCTATTTACAGCACGCGCTCAATAATACAAGAGCACAGCTAGCTCAAAAAGCTTTGTCAGCCATATGATGACAATAACGTACGTGGATAATATTCTAACAAAATTTCGCCTAATGTTAAGTTAGTATAGTTAAGCCCGATACAATGTTTCTAATAAGTTTATAATATATAGCATATATGGTTAAATATAATATAATTGGAGAGATGTATGAGCCCTCGGAGGTGGGGCGCGACACAGCGATTCAAACGTGTCACTTATTGAATATGGCATTATGTTCGCGACACCGAGCCCGACAAAGTCCGACCGCGGCTACAAGCAATTAGCTTCACTCGCCTGTGATTATAACACGTTCTCGTGCCGACAAATTAAGCTGTCCGCACACGTGATGTCCAAACCCGCCGAGTGCTGACCCGCGCGGTGAGCAGCCCAGCATGCATCTCGTAACTCCTAATGCAGATTGTGTGGCGATGCCTTAGTGACGCAGATCAGCGTAACCCAGAATTTCGCTAACTTTTAAAATATTATATTTAATAAGTCAAGACACTTGTGCTACAATTTATCATTATGAGGGAAAATGACAAAGTAATACAACGCCACATGTAATAAAAAAAAAGAAGACTATACATTTACATATATTACTAGCTTTTGCTGGCAGCTTCACCCGCGTGGAAGCGTTTTTCGGGATAGAAGTTCCGCTTTATATTTTCTGTAATAAAAAGTAGCCTCCATCCTTCCCAGGGTCTCTCAACTATCTCCACATCAAATTTCATCGAAATCCGTCGAGTAGTTTTTGAGCTTATCTCATTCAGACAGGCAGACAGATGCAGCGGGGGACTTTGTTTTATATATACGAGTATTTTTTTTTGAACTTTTGGAAAGAACAACATTCCGTCATACATGATTGACTTTAACGGTTTACACAGCGCACGCAGCGGAAACTCTCAAAAGAAATAAAGATTCCTTTTCTTTTCATGCTCCTATTGGTCATAGTGTGATAACCTATAGCTTTCCTTGATAAATAGGCTATCTAGTACTAAAAGTTTCATTTAAATTCGAATCGGTAGTTCTTGAGTTTAGCACGATCAAACAAACAATCAAACTCTTCAGCTTTATATAATACTAAAGATAGAATAGTATACATTATATATTGCTGCATCGCATAAAAGTCAGCATAGACTTAGATTTAAGAACTTGATGGAGCTGGCACAAGCTGTAATGCGCCGCACATACGAGTCATTACATATTGCCGCACAAGCGCTGCACGTGCGCATCGCCGCGGTGCTTATATAGCTGTGTATAGCCAGAGCTATCTCCTCAAATGCGCAACTCAATTCATATTATGCTATGAGCTATGAGAATCAGGAGAGTCACGCGCGATGGAGTTACCTGTAGATCGATAACATAATCATATTGTATTTGTCAAACATTGTACTTCTACTTGAGGTGGTTCGTACCTCCTATGGTATTACCAGATTGTCACCGATTGGCAGTAGCGCCTCAATGAGTCATGTGCAATTATCAAACGTATGAAATTGTACCACTTCCGAGTAATTACATTATTGCTGACTAATATTCGTAGTTTGCTCGATGACGTAGAGTTCAACCCCCTCATGTGAAGCGAGGGCAGGTGCGGGCAGGTCTGTGAGACGGATATAGACTGATTAAGTATTTAAACAAAGTACACCCGAACCATGCGTGATGCAGACTCGAAGTGTCTGCACTCGGCAACAATCAACCGGCTGATTAATTATTTCATGTGTCTGCCCATAAATAGTAGCCGTATTGCCCAGATGTTTGAATTACAACGTACTGCTAGGCACTGATCACAAAATATACATACACGATCATTATCTTTTTAATTTACATACCTATAATAACATTGTAACAAGCCAAAGTCTGTACATTATATATTGAAGAAAATCTAATATGGAATAAACTAATAACTCTTTATTAAAGCAACAAAAGCCAAAACAACTGTTTTAAGAATTTTTATTTTGTTATCTCGGGACACACAAAAATTACTGCATGGAATCGAATACAGTTTTCACCGATGTATTGATAGAGGTCTAATTTAAAATAGAAGTTCCATTATATCCCAGGAAAATATAAAAGGAGGCTTTTACATCCAAAAACTTTTTCACGCGGACAGAGCTACAAGCAAATACTAGTATTCTATAGAACATGAATATGCCATTAGTAATTTTATTTTATTTATTTAATTAATTAGAATATATGTTTACGACCTGTGGTGACTACTCGGGGGGAATACGAAATGAATTAATTATATTTTATATTGTTATTGGACGGAATGATGTAATGTTAAGTGTGTAAAACTAGTTATTATTTTCATTAAATACGACCAAGCCGCAGTTATTTATCGTCCACTTTTCCCGTTGGAGTACCTACGTGGTATTTATTCGCGAGGATTGCGATGACGGCGACGGGCGCGGCGCGGTTGGACCCTGCCCAGTGGGCCGTGGCAATGTCCATGTGCACAACTTGCACAAAACACGAACATACATAATATGACCTCAAATATTTGATTAAATACGTTATTATATTACAATTATAAAATATTAGTTATCTTAGTAATCCTTCCAAATTCACGGCGGTATTTACGTTGCCTGAGAGTTCCATTGGAAAATACTGTAAGAGCATTTGGCACGGCGGAATATTCCAGATGATAGTGACAGCTGCAGCGGGAGGCGAGAGGCGCCGAGTATCGAGCGAGCGCGCCGCCCGTAACCGAAACAACATATAACCGAGCTATACACACGGTGCACACGATTTTCATGTTCTCTGGCAACGAATAACTTTAGTTAAAAATTTACTGAGCCTATAAACTAATTCATAAAACAACCCTAACTGACTGAATTTTTTGCTCATTTCTAAAACAGAAATCAAGAAAGTATTAATAATTATTTGATTGATGTATTATTGAAAAAAATAAAAGACATATCTTAGGAGCCGTTCAAGTATTGCGATCGCAATTTGGGGGGAAGGGAGGTCTTGTAAAACGTTATGTAACATTGTTTTTTTTATTTTAAAACAATTACAAAGGTATTTTGCGTAAAATAATTGTGAATATTACAAAACAAAATGTCACTTTAGAGTTACATAACATTTGAAAGGGGGGCGGGGGCGTACAGGAACACGTTACGGCGCGTTACAGTGGAGGGTGAGGGGGTCAAAAATCTTCAAAAATTTCATTACGTAATACTTGAACGGCCCCTTATTACATTTAAAAAAAATCTTTTGATGAATGCCTGTTTGCCGAATATTTCGACCTAAAAAAATCGACTACCAGAACCGACACATCTTGCATTCGTTACAATTACAAGATTCGTCTGACTTTTCTGGCCATCACATTATTTGGGTGTTTTTTATTTTTAAAAAACATAAAAAAAAATAAAAGTCCGTTTCTAGTAGATATTTGGCGGATTTGAATTATTTAAGTTTATCTGAAAATATACACACCAACCTTAAAATCTTATTTAACAAAAAAAAAAGGAAATCACAGTAATAAACAAAATTTTAAAGAAATATTTAAATTTGCCTAACTTTTATTATTAACATGGTGGTGACCATTTATGCTCATAGCATGTAATATTGCAGATGTACTGCCCCTGGCAAGAACTTATAACTAAGACAAAGTATGGTGTTTCATGCATATAAGCATGCAATATATATTTTTGTAATTATGCTTGGTGCGTTACGCCTACATGGAAGAAAAAAAAATTCACAAACTTTACAAGAGATTAGTATTGATGTTCTGCAAACAAAACACCTTGGTTACAAATTATTGATAAATTGTTATTTTCTTAGAGTAATACTGCAATTTAGTTTTAGTTTTAAAGCAATTGTTTGCTAGCATTTAGATGTTACTTAAGGTGGCTACTGAAAATCAGTGCCATGCTGTGACTCACGCTGCAGTGCAGCATTATGCTGAGTGGCAACCTACCTGTCGCAACCACAGCATGAAGTTTCACATTGTATATTACCTAATTATATAAAAATGTGCATACTGAGCAAGTGTTTCATCTTTCAACTAAGATTTATCCGTTATTTAACATATAAGACAGTCCAAAGCATATATAGTTTTCTTTTCATATGGGAGTATGACATTTGTATTGTCACCCGATATGTATATCTACAGAGCTCATAAAAAATTCAAAATAGCAGTTAAAAGATTATTTTCCTACATTTGTTGCAAGAAATATTTAAAAAACTTATGCATCTATAAAAAAATTACATATGAGTGAATGTGACTGGTGCGAAAAAAAATCCTATTATTCCCCACCTTTGTGCAGTGTCAGTAGAATTTTAGCTAAAATATATCATTTCAATGTAAGCTTTTTCTCTTCAATGTAAGCTGTAGAATGTTTGTGAGTCTCTGTTATAATGACAAATAATTAAGCTAGCTGTAACAGAAAATATATTCAAAAACATGACTAGTGGGGCAGGTCAAAAATATAATAGAAAAACTTTTAAACTCTGGAATCTACAGAATATCCATAATGAAATTGTCTCCTGAACACTTCAAATAGAGATGTCTCATTATATAATTTTTGCTTCTTTTAAGGAAAAAAGTAAAGTGTAAATTGTTCCACTTTTGTTTAGTAACAAAACAAACCCATACTTAACTGTTTTAAATCAATGAGTTGGTGACTCATCACTCACATTTGGGATGTGTGAGGTATACTTTAAAACTGTCTCAAATGGATATTAACATCCTTTAGCTATTCAAACACTTTTAAAAAGTGTGACAACATGTTTATTGCTACTTCTAGGAAATATCAAATGAATATAGCCAAATCAGAGGTAATGAAAATAACTGTTATGGTTTTTGTGTTGTGGTGGTGGTGGCATGCAACATGCTTCTGTTCAAAGTGAAAAACAGCAGGAGAACTTTATCAACTTTCCTCTTTATTTACCTATGAATTTGTAAATATATAAGTGTTTCTTAATTTTTGATTGCATGCTAATTTTTGAAATGAGTTATCAATAGCATAATACAATATGTTATAGATATTTATAAAAAATATATAATTTCATGATTTTCCTCCTTTATGTGAAATGACTCATATACAAAATATACATAGTGTTTACTCATTTCATTGAAATTATTTCTATAAAACTTAATTCTTTAAACATATTTTGTATCATGAACACTTAATAATAAAAATATATATGTGAAAAGTTTAAAGTGTAAAAAAAAATTAAGTCTATGGCTTGTGCTAATTTGTTTCGTGATCAGTAAAATATGTGTGTATCGAATTATTATACTTGCTTAATGCATCTTATGTAGTAACGAAATATTATTACCTATGTATATGTAGTAGGCACAAGTCAACAAATATTATTTTATTAGTAAATCAAGACGACAGTTTGGTAGCCGCTGACGCACAACAAAGGATCTGCAATGGAAATCATAGAAGAGAGCATGTGAGGTGCGTGAAAGACGCCGGACCCCTGTACCTGTAAAATACACGAGAGTAAGCTTTCACTTACTGTTGAAGGCGGCCAGCTTGCGAGTGGAGCCAAGCCTCTTCATCGGCGTGCGAGGCTCCACATCGCGCTCGTCCAGCACCGGCACAGGTGCCTCGGTCGCCGTTGGCGTCGCCGCTCCGGACATCGCCGCTTGCATTAACTACTGTTCGCTTGTATAAACATTACACAGCACAACAGTTTCTTAAAAAGCACGGAGAACGCATACGATTTGCTTGATCACAAAGAAACGATCGCTTGCGGTTACGGATCAAAAAAACCGTATTCGATTACGTCCACCGGTTGGCGCCGCCGAAACAAAAATAACGTTTGCACTTCGCGGTACAAACTGTGACTGCACGTTCACTTAAACATTTTCAACGCGATTCACGTTCCTAACGTAATCTCCGTGTGAAATATTAACGTCTACGATAATTATGAGCTACAATAATAAAAATGAACTAAGTTATAAACTCAAACGAAGCTTTTTAAATGTTCTACTAATTCAAACAAACAGCTTTTGACTTTTGACGGACTTCAACTGAGATTTGTGGATTTCTATCGGAATTCGGTGATTCAAACAGAGTTACCAACTCATAGAAAAGTTTACCCCTAATGTTTAGTAATACCGCGCGAAAATAAAGAAAACATTATTATTTTTTATAAAATATTTTTATTAAAATATAATCTACTGTACATACCGATTTTGAAAACATTTGTATGGGGCCCAAGTGGAAGTCTTTGATTAAAAATGCGCCTAGATGAAGACGCAAAGTTGGAAACGCGGCGAAAAAAGTTGAGGTGAATCATTCACCTCTATATCCAATTCCCGGGCTTTAATGTGATTCGACTTTCGAGCTTCGCTTCGAGCTTTTATGTCACTGCGTTCACACCTGTAGCTACTCAAATTTACATTGTTTAAAATCGGTTTAGGTTTAGTGTACAGAAACTACAAAGGTCGATTTAATAATCACTTTTTGCAAAATACACCCGTTGATTCATATAAATTTTCTGAGTTCGCCATTTCTTTTGGGTTGCCAAGTTATGAAATCAGTATTTCCTAAAAAAAAAAGAATGGGAAACGTTAATCCGAATGCTCAGCGTGTGATTTTGCAAATGGCGCATTACGATCAACCTCTTCAAAAGCCAGGCAATACTTTTTTTCATTAAGACAAAGAAAGTCGAAGCGTCTAACGCTTCAGTTCGCATGTGTGATCCGATCATTCCTTGAACCAATAGGGTCAACTATTTAGGAGTGACCTTTCATCACAAGTAGATTTTCGTCCCACACGGTAACGCAGTACCTACGCACGCGATTCGCATCACGATGGGTCAATTACATTGGCTCATAAATAAAAATAGTAAAAAGTCGAGTAAAAACAAAGATTAGAATTTTTCTTTAACTTCGTGCGTTAAGCAGGGCCGTAGCTAGGAGGGGGGGGGGGGGGCATTGAGGGGCAATGCCCTACCTTAAAATGCTAATGCCCTACCTTAAAATACTAATGCCCTACCTTAATAATGAACTAAATTGTACATTACGACTCAATGAGTATATATGGAGCAGCGGTTTTATTTTACGATTTGGAAGTTGGTCCCATAGTAAGTTATTCGTATTGTGGGGTAAAATACCTTCTTTCGAGATTTAGGGGAATTTTGTTACAATCTGTATATTAGCTTAAAAATTACGTAAGTTAATTTACCTTTTTTTTTTTTTTGCTCACTTACACAAGTTAAGGAAACCAAAAATCGATTGAGCAGATCAGATCTAGTAACATTTTTATTTCCGCTCTGCTTGTAAAAACAGCTGCCCTACCTTAAATTCAAGTCTAGCTACGGCCCTGGCGTTAAGCCAATCATGACTAGACCTGAAATATACGTGACCTGAAATATATCTGAACCATTTATTGGGCTGATCTCAGCGTGGGCACTTTATTTTAAAGGGTTGCAAGGGCCTAAAGCGCTCACCCGAAAGTCCGTAGGGTGTGTAAAAGCCGACGTTTCTCAGGCTAACAAACATATCATGTCAAAAAAACACGTCGAATTGAGAACGTCCTCCTTTTCTTCAACAAACTTAAAAAAAAAGAGGATATCAATTCGACGTGATTTTTTGTATTAATGTTTATTACCTAATAACTCGCTCATTTATGAACCGATTTGGAAAATTATTATTTTTTTTATTCGAGAGAATATACCTCCAGATCAGTCCCATAGATTTATTTTCAAAATCGCTTCATTGGTTTTAAAACTAAAAAATGAAATCGCGAATTTAGCTTTCTTGTGACGTTAGTTATTCAGGGATAGGCACAGGTGTAACACCACAGCGCGATAGTCGTACTGTGGGTGAAACACAACTACGCCATTGAGACATTCTATTTTTTACTAGGCAACACAAAAATGCAAAAAACAAAAATAATTTTAACAAAAAATTAAACCGCCTTCAAAAACCACTCAAAACGAAAAAATAATTCACAGAGCAGGTATATACTGGATACTAATTTTGGAGTCGGTGCCTAATTAAAATTGCTAGTTAAACTAGATAAATATACGTAGACCCAGTCACACACTAGCGGCACGCCCCCGCTACGCACGACGAGCAGAGCATAAAGGTCTATACTTCTATCCTGTCGTATAAAATATTAATGAATCTATACTATTATATAAAGCTGAAGAGTTTGTTTGTTTGTTTGAACGCGCTAATCTCAGGAACTACCGGTCCAAACTGAAAAATTCTTTTTGCGTTGGATAGCCATTTGTTCGTGGAGTGCTATAAGCTATATATCATCACGCTATACCGAATAAGAGCGGAGCAGTAATGGCTAATCTCAGGAAATACCGGTCCAAACTGAAAAATTCTTTTTGCGTTGGATAGCCCTTTGTTCGTGGAGTACTATAGGCTATATATATATCATCACGCTATACCCATTAGGAGCAGAGCAGTAAAAGCTAATCTCAGGAACTACCGGTCCAAATTGAAAAAATATTTTTGCGTTGGATAGCCCTTTGTTTGTGGAGTGGTCTTAGTTATATATCATCACGCTATGACCAATAGGAGCGGAGCAGTAATGAAACATGTTGCAAAAACGGGGACAATTTATTAGTTTTGAGAGCGTCCGTTGCGTGCGCTGCGTAAACGGTTAAAGTTATGCAACAATGATGTATGACGGGATTGTTCCTCTTAAAAAGTTCTAAAAAATATATTATAAAACAAAGTCCCCCGCTGCATCCGTCTGCCTAAACGTGTTAAACTCAAAAACTACCCAACGTATTAAGATGAAATTTGGTATGGAGACAGTTTGAGACCCTGGGAAGAACATAGGCTCCCGGGAAACTACTACTTTTATAACGGAATACTTTAGCCTGAAAAACTTTATAACGCGGGCGGAGCCGCGGGCAAAAGCTAGTTAATACATATACATAAACCTTACTCTTAAATTACTCTATCCATTGGTGAAAACCGGATGAAAATACGTTCGGTAGAGAGTTATTTGCGTGAGACCCACTCGGAGGGGTTTGGAGCTGTTTAATAATGTGTAAGGATAAAATATATTTTGGATTAAATCAGGCGCAAATACTGTACTTTTTTAAATATGTTTATACCATAAAAGACGAAATGTACTTTACATGTTTTAATAATTACTACCGTAACGCGTATATATATATATTTTTTTTGTTTTTAGTGGTTTTTGGTGTCAGTTTCATTTATTGTTACAAAGTTTTTATTTTCTAAACCCACCTTCTATTTGAACGCAATACAAAAATTTTCATTCTATTGTATTGAGGAATTCCCTTTTGCATCTTGGAAGTTCCAGGTCCTATAAGTACTAATAAAAATGATATGGGACCATTAAAAGCTATACAAAATCGAAAGAAAAAAAAATTTGAATTGGATCACAGGGTAAAAGTTAAGCTGAACACATACAAAAAAATACGAGGAATAGATAACTTTCCTTCTTTGGAGTCGATTCAAAATACATCTGGGAAGATTTTCTGGATGATGAAATTGTATTTTATGTTTGTGCCGATAGGTTATAGAGGCATTGCAATTATTTTATACCTCCGTATCACTATCATTGATCTTAATGTAGTTTGGTAAAAATAAATGACACAGCCAAATTCAAAAAGTTTTTAAGTTTTGTACAATACTTAAATAACGAAATGAATTTCCTCGCAACAAAAATGAAGGCTGGTTGTGTTATGAATATTTAATATGAATAATCGTGGAGTGCTCAGGAGTAGAGGCGGAGGGTGGCGTCGGCGCCGGCGGCCAGCAGCCACGGCTGCTCGGGGTGGAAGCGCAGCTCCAGCGCGCACAGCTCGTCGCGCACCGCCGGCCCGCGCAGCTGCTTCAGCGGCACCAGCAGCGGGTTCTGCAGCAGGTCGCTGCACACACACACGCACTACAACATCGGCGACCGCTTCTCCAACTATTGTCTTTTTATAATAATATTATATATATTTGTATTTTTTCAAAACACGGATAGCACCATAAACTGTTTATGTACTCAATACTGTATTCTATTTCATAGCATTCAATGGAATATTGTAATAGTGTGGAAATAATGTACTCACTTGTAGACCATGCCGTGGGACACGACGATGTAGGGGTCATCGCCGGCAGAAGCGAATAGCGGGTACCGGCGGTGGAAGGCGACACTACGCACCGCGCCGCCGTGCAGCCGCAGCGTCTGGTACGGCTTGGACGACAGCTCCAAGTCGAACCATATGCACTTCCTGTCGTAGGAGCCGACAAGCAGGTTGTCGCCGGCGGGGTGCATGGCCATGCTGCTGATCCACTGCGCGCCGGTGAGCAGCTTGCGCACGAGCTGCTGCCGCACCAGGTCGTACAGCCGCACGGCGCGCTGCGTGGCCACGGCCAGCAGCGGCCGCGTCGGGTGGAACAGCGCGCACTGCACCAGCCCCTTGCTGCGCGCGAACGGCAGCTGCGAGCGGCGCCGCGACACCTGGTGCACCACCACCGCGCGCGCACCGCCGTCGCGCACCGTCGCGCACAGGTAGTCGCCGCGCGCGTGCCAGCACAGCTGCAAGCACACAATACTGTACACGCACCCGCCCACACTCGCGCCACCACAGATACTAGCATGTGGACTCACGTGCACGACAGGTTTAAAGTGAGTGATGGCGATGCGGATCCCCAGGGCCCACTCCTCAGTGGACACTTCGTCCCATTTCACGCACGCCGCCGTCCGCTCGTCCACTGAAAATAAACCAAACACAGTCTCATCATACATTTAAATACGAAAAGGATTGCTTTACAGCAAAAACAGGCTTTTGTTGTAGGTATGGAGTTGTGATGCAGAGTTAGTGAGTACTGACTGCGCACGTCTCCCTGCGGCGGCGGCTCTTGCAGCAGCTCGTCGGTGCGCTGCGCCGCACGGTGTGCGCCGACGCGGGCGCCGGGGTTGAGCAGCAGTACTCGCGACCCCACTGCCACCGCCACTAGCGTCAGCGCACCCGTCGGCAGCCACGACACGCGTGACACCGGCTCCTGCAGAGACACTGTGCGCAGGCAACGACCACTGCTCGTCTCCCACACTGGAAACAACATATACAAGTCAATATGTTATTATAATCATTCTATACAATTAAATAAAGAATATCATCCAAATTGTATAAAATTGTGCAACTACGTATTATGTCACTAATCAATATATTCTTATGAATTGCCGCAAATCGCATGGAACTCACCTTTAACGGTGCCATCATCGCTACCGCTGACGATATACTGTCCTGAAGGATCAAAGTCGACGCTTCGCACGAGCGCAGTGTGGCCTCGGAAGCAAAGCGCCTCGCTGGTGGGGAACGGCTGCAGATCTCGCGGGGACGGCAACTTCGGCACCAGGTCCTCGGGTTTGATCGTCAGCTGAAAGCAGAAACACGTTTAGAATGCAGAGCGGCGGCGTGCCGACCAGTGCAGCGGGAGGAGGTGCACTGACTCGCATCTTGATGGCGCGCGGCGCGAGGTAGAGGTCGAGGCAGCGCAGGAAGCGCTCGCGCGTGAAGCGCTCGTAGGCGGGCACGGCGCGCAGCGAGCCGAAGCGCTGCGGCAGGAACGTGTACTTGCGCTTCCACGGCGTCTCCGACAACTTGTTCCACTCCTTCATCTGCAACATGACCTCGACTGTCACCACTCACGTCCCACTATAAACACCAACTGCGTAAATACTTATAATTCTATTAGATGACTTATTTGCGAGTAAACAAAAACTTTAACAGAGGTTTTCATCAGTCTTTATTTTGCTCACAGAACACTATAAAATGAATTACAAGTGATATAGTACCTCCTTGTCATCGAGCAGGTACTCAGGCGGCGGATTATAGCTCTCTGCGTGGGAGGGTAAGGGCCTCTTCGGCGCAGGGATGTGTTTGTGAATGCCGCGCTGCGCTCGTTCCTCTTCACTTGTTGCTGAACCCCACAGGTTGTAGAAATTCTTTTCCTAATTTGGGAATATTCAGTGGTTTATTATATTAATGTTATTGAAAATAATATAAGTGATTATGAAACTCTAATATTGGCATAATGCACACCCTTCTCTTCCTTCTCTCTTCGGCGAGCTGTTTTCTAGTCTTGGTCCAGCCCATCTTGAGCGCGTGCACTATCCTGGAGATCTGCAGCTGTTCAGATCGCGATGGCAGAAACGAACGCTTGTGTTCGGGGAACGCGCGCAGCGGCGTCGCCATCACCTCGCGACTGAACCACTCTATCCATGGCTATAAATGTACAAATTTACATTCTGAACACATAAAAAAAAATACTTCATAATCAATACCGTATTGGGGTGGGTTAGTTACATTGACATGACAATTAATAGTATTATTGATACATTGCATACTGCTAGACAATTATTATCATCATTCTCACCTGGTATTCATCATGCTCAGGGTTGGGCACACGACCCTCGCGTAACCGCTGTATCAGTTGCAGATCCTCCTTGCTGAGCACCACATCTTGCCCTGTCGTGGGATCCCGCACTGTGCGCCAGAAGTCGGGATCTTCACATTTCCTGTGCCGCAATTGATTACTTCTGATTATGAACCTATTACCTAGCTGGTTTACTGCATATGCAGTCTGCTAGAACTAACTTAAAACAATTCTCCACCATATCCCAATTGGTAAGAGACTGATTGTAGATAAATTAATAAATTAACAAAAAAAAATTTTGACATTGTTAAAAGTATTAAGTGTGTAGGTAATTTTATATGTTACTATTATATTCTACTCATTATTTTTAACATAATTAGGTTCACATTCTCTTTTTTTTTTACATAATTTTATGTTAATATAGTTGCTAGTTCTATATTGTAAAAATATATGTTATTGGTTTATGTTTTCAATGTATGCTATGGCACTTAAGAATGTAGGGCATTTAATATAATTATTGTTTCATATTATTAGAGCTAGTTATATAGTAAAAACTATTGGTGTCCCATTTAAAAAAAATAGTAACAGCCTATATCACTTGATTTAAAAGGAGACTGTATATATTTTGATAGAATATCAAGAATGAATACTAGGTTAAAGCTGCCATAACAACTTGTTCCAAGATTAGGTGAGGTGCACTCAGCTTAAGCAATTAAATACATTTTGTACTACAATGTCTCTTGTTGGTCATATTGACATCTTAAAATGCAAACAAGAGAAAGATGTAAAAGAGAGTAGATAGATGTATCACTTGAGAAAGTCGTCAATATGGTCGCGCTGCGGCGGCTTCATGATGCGCCGGCCGTCCAGGTCGTAGCCGACATGCTGGTACTCATTGTACCACCACATGGGCACATCCCCCACTGTGTTTCTCCGCTCCTCCTCGTCCGATGTGTCACCAGACTCATATTCATCTGCAGTGAACATCACATCTTCATTATTACAAACTCTATACTTACGCTGAATAAATTAAACCTATAAACACACCAACTATTCTGTGAATTGTTACATTTATTATTTATAATTCTACAAATTAAACAAAGGAATTTATTTAGTATTCAACCACCAAAATATGTATAATCAAAACAACTATGGCCTAATGATCATGATCATTAATGAGAGTCTAGGGGAAGTCATGACCCCACATAAACAGTAGCACCACCAGAACTTTAACCTTTATAGCACAGCACAATGTCAATTATTTATTTCATATGGCTCTAATTCTAAGTTTGTGTTAACTGCCTTTTCACTACAAAACTGAGGAACAATTTACAGCACAATATCATATGAGAGTAAATGATAACTTTCTGCT
The DNA here is from genome assembly GCF_014839805.1 of Manduca sexta. NCBI lineage: Eukaryota > Metazoa > Arthropoda > Insecta > Lepidoptera > Sphingidae > Manduca > Manduca sexta. The sequence goes on from NC_051125.1 coordinate 1,663,176, forward strand.
CCACGGGCTGTGTGACACTTGTCTTTTCTATTGTGCTTGCAAGTCTATTGATGCTGTCATGTGTTTGTTTGTCATCATAGGGGGTTTTCTTTTGTTTCTGATTTTTCAGTTTAACTTTCTGTTTCTGCTTAGTTTTTGCAGTGACCTCTTGGACTTGTACATTAGTTTTTGTCTGAGATTTGGACTTTCCATTAGCAGACTCGGCCCCACTGTCCACGCTGTCACTGGCTTCCTTTTCATCATCAATCTCACCTGCTGACCCATCATCAGAGTCTTCATCATTTTCTGAATCTGTTAATTCCTGGAAATAAATTGAATGTTAGTTCTGTACTGTTAGTTATATACCTTTTATAAGTACAAAGCAATGTAAACTATGTTCAACACATAGAGTAATACTGTTTACTGACATTTGCAAAATTGATTTTATTATGTACACAATTATGCACTGTAATGTAATGAAAATACGAGCAGCACTCACTGAGGACTCATCAGATGCATACTCGACCTGCTCGTCGCCGCTGAGCGCCGAGTCCGCGCTGTCATCGAACAACACCTCCTGTTACGTGAACAATAGCGCCAAAATGTACCAAAAATATTTATGTATACTTATTCTTTTGCATTATATTTGTAGAAAACAACGAAAATTTGTTAAAAATTACATCCTGTTCCTGATCAGAACCGGTCTCTTTTTCGTCTTCATGTTCCGAGTCTGTGTCGTCGCCCTCTACATTTAGTTCACCGCCAATAAGATCGTACTCCTCAGAATCACCTGACTGCTGCGAAAGGGAACAGTCATTGAAATTATTTAAACAATATATAAGTTAGTTTAGTAAAAAAGAACCTTACACTACCTCATCTTCTGATGTATTTTTTTCGGGTACTTTCTTCGACTCTTTTGAATCAATTTTCCTTTTTAAGAGCCCAGTTCTGAACGGAGGCATTTTGGAACCCTATTTAAATCTATTCATCTATAATTAGCAAAAAAGCAATATATAGTTGGAACAATAAAAACACGTGTTGATTGGTAAATCTTGGCTTGACAGACGAAATATTGACTTTAGTGACGTTTATGTCAAATGACAGTTTTTTTTAAAGCAATTGTTATGGTTCATTATGCCAATTTCAAGTTATAGTTCATTACTATACTATTTATTAAATGGAGATCCATTCGTTTTTAAATATAATCGTATATTTCAAGTTTTAGGATTCAAAATATCACAAGATATATCATATTGAATAGCATTTTAAAGATAACCTAATTTGTCAAGTTAAACATTCTGCGTAATATGGTTTATGATCGAATCCAACGGTTTCAAAATACAATATTTACAATTTTGAGAATTTGAGGTTATATTTCAATATTACCTCTAAGTTATTTAATGAAATTAAAGTATTCCCAATAAAATGTTTTAAATCATATACATGACATATATATAATTTGTCTAGTCTTAGAAAAAAATAAAAACGTTTGATAAAATAGACAGAATTGTGTTCGAAAATGTTTCGTAACTTGTTCAAGGTCTTCAGACCCGTCGGCAATTATTTGGTAAGGTATTCTATATTTTTAATACTTAATATAAATATTCAGGTCTGAACGAAACTGATATAAGGATTTACTGAAACGGCAGATCCGCGGGTCTGGTGGAGGCTCGAACGCCGCGAGCGTCGGCGGTGCGGGTAGTGCTTTTCAGCAGAACAGCGTGTCGAAAGAGCAGCAACTATCTGCAGCATTGCGCCGCTCGATGCCCGGCATCACGTACATTAGCGTGGAGGATATATCTGGTGGCTGCGGAGCTATGTTTGAAGTAAGCAAATATGAAAAACCTATTAAGTACATGCAAAATGGTCTATTACAATTTAGGTACACTTGGCCACAAAAGTAATTAAATAAATTCAAAACTTCAAAGCGTCTTTACGCATTAAGGTTTTAAGGTGTAATTTATTAATTTTTTTATTCTTGGTTTGAAGTAAAGTAAAGCCCCTTTATCTTATTTTAGTAAAGAAAAAAAAATTGGTTATAACACAATTGAATATAGGTGATTTGAAGTCTTGAGTTTGTTCAGCTATATATTTGGACAACCGCACGTAATATTATGTAAGTAAGTAATTATGTTAGTATGTAATTATGTTAACTAAACTATATATTTTCAGATCAGTGTAGAAGCTAAAGAGTTCATAGGATTGAGCACAGTAAAACAACACCGCTTAGTGACTGAATGCCTCAAGAAAGAAATAGCAGAAATGCATGGCATACGGATCCACACAACACCGACCCCTAAAGAAAACAACTGATATCAAACATTACCTACTTATTATGTAGTACCTATATGTAAATAGTTATTATAGGTGAACCTCTAAAAATATTGTTTTATGTCTAGTTTTAAATGACTTGTTAAATATTAGCAATGTATATTATGTGTTATTAGTTGCTACTTTCAAATTTTATGATAGGATAGATTTGTTTACCTAATGCATTGTTAGATAACTAAAAAAAATAAAAATTGAATTAATTTCTTTGTTAATTTGTTCCTTGTGGCTCTTCATAACTGCTGCAGATTTTTGTAGATAAAGCACAACTGTATGTGGTACTAGCGGATTCCATAAATTGTCAGTACACAATCTATTTTTTTGTTTGCAAATTTTATACTTAAACAAATTACCCTTCCTGATCTATACTAATAATAATATAAAGGTAAAGAGTTTGTTTGCTTATATACGCTAATCTCGGGTACTAAGGATTTGATTAGAAAAATTCTTTAGTGCTTGATAGCCTATTTGTCGAACAAGGTTATAGGCTTTATAGCATCACGATATGACCACGAAACTGTCCAACGAATTTCGAGGAAATTTAATATGAATATTATTTGAGGCTCAGGCTAACAAAGGCTACTCGAGTATCACTCAAAAATATTCAGCTGTAATTTTATAGCGGAAAACTTTCATGCGAGCTAAGCCGCGAGCAAGAGAGTATATTATAAACTAGCTTTTGCCCGCGGTTCCGCCCGTGTTAGAAAGTTTTTCCGACTTAAAGTTTGCCATTATAAGAGTCACGCTATATATTTTAGCGGGATAGAAACATTTAACGTTTTCTCAGCGCACACAACGGAAGCTCTTTTAAGAGGAATCAATTTTCTTCATTATTGCAACATTTTATATTAACGCTCTGCTCCAGAGACCAATAAACTACTCTGCTCTTTCTGGTAATAGCGTGATCCTATACATCCGATAGCCAATAAACAAAAAAACAATTTCTTCAGCTTTATATAATAATATAGAATATAGATTCCGGGATAAAAATCCCGCAATATTTTTCCCGGGATAGAAAGAAGTCTAAGTCCTTAACAGGGTCTCTATCACCATACCAAATTTTATCGAAATCCGTTGGCTAGTTTTTGAATTTATCACCTTTAGTCAGGCAGACAGATGTGGCTGGGCTCTTTATTTTATTATATAAATAATAAGTATTTTTTAATTTTTCACGCAGCACACGCAACGGAAGCTCCCAAAAGGAATAAATTTACCCAGTTTTTGCAACATTTTTCATTACTGCTCCGGTTCCATAGGACATAGCGTAATGATATATAGCCTATAGCCATCCTCGATAGGTAGTTCCTGAGATTAACGCGTTCAAACGAACAAACAAACTCTTCAGCTTCAAATAATAGTTTAGTTAGCTTTTCCTCGCAGCTCCGTCCGCGTGAATTTCCTTTTGTCTAGTCTAATTTACAACCTCTATTATTATTCTAATTTACAACCTCAAACACTTAGGTTGTTAAAGTGGCAACACCATTTAGTTCTCTCAAAATCAAAATGGCGCTCAACATAAGTGTCAAGGTGCATCCCGTAGTTTTATTTCAAATTGTAGATGCATATGAACGGCGCAATGCTGATTCTCACAGAGTTATCGGCACATTACTGGGTAAATATTATTTTCTTATGTTTTATGTGTCCATTTTAAAAGCGGTTTTGTTGTGTTCCGAGTTCCGACGTCATGTGCGAAATTTATCTCCTGGTTAGTGTTTACATAGTGCTGATGGTTACTAGTGTGGGTATCTTAATACAGAGCTTTGATACAGAGATTGGAGCTGTAACTTCGGGTTCTGTGCGAGGAGCCTGTCGTATTGATAGACAGGTAAGTGTCGTGGCAGTGGCATATATAGGTTATGTTTTGATGTACGTTACAGGCACCAGCGACAAGGGAGTGGTGGAGGTGACGAACTGTTTCTGCGTGCCGCACAAGGAACACGCCGACCAGGTGGAGGCCGAGCTCAACTATGCGATGGACGTGTACGACCTCAACAGGCGAGTCAACTCTTCAGAGAGCATTGTTGGTGAGTCACCAATCAATACATAACAGATTTCCCTTGTCATGTGTAGTGTGTACTGTATGTAAAATAGTATTTTTAGCATGAATTTAATTTGTTAACAATTATACTTTAAACAAGATTGCTTTTGTAACCACAATAATCTTGTGCCTTTATTTTAGTATAGTGTTGTAATTGTAGTTAGCAGAGAGTGCACAATGTATAAATTGTTAACTTTGAGTATTCAATTTTATACGCATTTTGTTTGCAAAGTAGGGTGATTGGGCCTGTTTCATGACCAGCTCGAATAAGCAACTACTTGACGGAGATTTCTTTGCTGACAGTACAATAACCTTTCCTGTTAAAATAAAAACAAATAGTATTTTTTTGATATTGTGTGAATAGATATAGCATAATATTATTTGTGTATTTGAATACATTTTATACCAACCACTTAGTGTTTTGATGTCAGTTTTTAATAATTTGCTTCTGGTAGAACAGTTTTTTTTTAATATTACAAACATCAATAATTGGCATACCCGAATTTTGTCACTTGCCACCACTAGGATATGGGCCATTAGTTTTCCATCCCTGATGTAGGGTATGATATATTTAAATGAGAAGTCTACATTCTTGTAATATTTGTTCATTAGGCTGGTGGGCGACTGGCAATGAGGTGACAAACCACTCGTCAGTGATCCACGAGTACTACTCGCGCGAGTGCCGCGACCCGGTGCATGTCACGCTGGACACGTCGCTGCAGGGCGGGCGCATGGGGATGCGCGCCTACGTGTGCGTGGCGCTGGGCGTGCCGCGCGGCAAGCAGGGCTGCATGTTCACGCCCATCGACGTCTCTCTCACCTGCTACGAGCCTGAGGTCTCATTGTTACATTATTTTCGTAGCATACTTTTGATAGAGTATGTAGGTGTATTTGGATGATTGTTGGGCTACAGAAATATCACCTTTTTAAAATGAAATAAAACAAATTTTTATTGTAAATTTTTTTTAAGCCGGTGGTTCATAATACTATTCCAATTGAGCCATTCTCAAAACATGGCCACCAGTGGCGAAGGGTGAAAATTTTCAAAAGGGAACCTGACGAAATATTTTTTTCTACAGTTAACATAATGTAATACGCTGTTCACAATAAATTAAAATCAGTAAAATATCATATAATATCAGCCCTGTATTATATACTTGCCCACTGCTGAGCACGGGACTCCTCTACTGCTGAGAGGGATTAGGCCTTAGTCCACCATGCTGGCCTAGTGCGGGTTGGTAGACTTCACACACCTTCGAAATTCCTATAGAGAACTTCTCAGATGTGCAGGTTTCCTCACGATGTTTCCCTTCACCATTAAAGCGAACGATAAATTCACACATGATTTTAGAAAAGTCAGAGGTGTGTGCCCTTGGGATTTGAACCTGCGGACATTCGTCTTGGCAGTCCGTTCCACACCCAACTAGGCTATCGCCGCTTGTAAATATCATAATCCTTAATAATTTCTTTCTAACATTAAAATTATGTCTATTCTCTAAATTTACAAAATAATCATATATTTTGAAAATAGGTACCTAAAAGAGTCCAACAAGAATTAATAACGCACAAATACTAATTATACATTCTAAATTATTAAAAATATTTCGCGCCAATAGCTCAACATGAAGCCGCAAATTCTCGGGTTACCCTGAAGTACAGACACGCACGCACACATGTATTTTTACGTCACTTCCAAAAGATTAGACAAAGACACCTCGCTGCGTGTGAAAGAGACAACAATATAGCGAGGAAAGCTATGCGCGGCCGGCTGGGCTATTACGTAAAATTCAGCAATCGACGAAAACATCGCAAAGCAAAAGCCAAGCCATAGCGATCAATTGCTAATGTTTAAAATTTTGGTATCACGTAACCATTCGTTTGCTTATCGCTCGCTGTCCGCTCTGAGCGAATATAATGCAGTTTTTGCTAGAGCACTAGCGCCAAAAACCATCAGAAGGCAATCAATGGAACTATTTAACGTCAAACTTAAAACATCTGATTGTATTGTTACAAATAAATGGTAAACATTGCTTTTTGGTATTTCATCCCTGTGTTAATGAAAATCATATTCGACACAGTCCACTCTAAATTTCAACAAAAATAATGAAGTGCGCCATGAACAGTTAGTGAAACATTGAAACATGTGTTAAACATTGTGTAAGGATTGTTGAAAGTTAACAAGTAAAATAACTAAGCTTCCAATAGTACTTCGTTAAAGAGACGATGGAACCAAATCTACTTTGGATTTTATACGGCATTGATGTATTTTAGAAACAAGGTAAGTTGTTACATTATAAAATTACAATAGATTAACTAGTAGTAAATAACTTCATGCACTTTTGATAACTTTGTGCAATAAAATAAAACGTTAGTAGGTAGTGTAAGGAGTACGCTGTTTCCCAGTGTTATGTCACATTACAATAATTTGTTTTGATTTTTTAGGATATCAAGATGAACAGAGTGTCAAAAGAACAGCTTGAGGTTTTGTTGGAGTTTTTATAGTTCTTACAAGAACATCATTCTTTAGCCAAAGACATAGACTCGGCACCACATTCAAGAAAACTTTCGATAGTCAGTGGAAACATCTACCGATAAAGCTGAACTCTATTGGTTTAGGTTCTTCCAAAACTGGAGAGCATTTGAAACGGTAATATATTTTACTATAAGTATTTTTTTATAACTATCTTCCAATAAGTAGTATGTATAATTAATGTTATGTGTATCTATTTTTAGTACTGGGCTGATATTTAATAAGAGCAAAACCAGACTTGCTAAACATAGATGGAGTCTTCTGACTGACTGACTGGCAGCGGTCTGAGTACACCGAAAAGATATTTCCGAGATGGACATAAAAATCTGTCATTGGAGAACAGGCTCTGTTTGGGATGTAGAAAACAGAGTTCCAATATTGTAAACTACCATAAATATTATGTATATTAAAGAAAAAAAAGATTTTTATTTAATAACTAGCCTTGCCAACTTCACAACATGTCAAACATTTTAACTTTTTTTTATTTTATGTTTTCTTGTGTAGTTCACATTAATAATAATCACATTGAAATATAGTTTATTTCACTCAGGAATAATGTAGCTTTCTACTGGTAATAGAATTTAAAAAATGAATTCAGTATTTCCAGAATTAACTTAGTGCTAACAATCTTATTAACTTAGATTTTCACACATAATTTGAGTAATTAATTAAATCATTTTTTTGTTTTTAAAATGTACATAGTACTTACATGTATACAGTAGCATGTTTTATATAAATAAAAATGCCGTTTAGAATTTGATTAATAATTTAATACAAAAATTAAATTCAAATTATCTCCTAGTCGACTACAAACATTGCACAATTCTGTGTTGTTGGGCCTTTAACAATGGGAGCTCCTCAGGCTCCCTATTATCAGATTGTGATGGAGCTGACACCTAGTTATTACTGTCTTCTATATATTTGCCAAAGGTGGAACTAGCAGTCTAAGTCTGTAGCAGATGTACAAAACAACACAGGCATTGGTAATTATTGCTACCATATTATGATGATCATAATCCAACACTATGGCTAGCAAACTTTCCAACATGCTTTAATATTCCAATGTAATGCTCAATCAAATTCCTGGCGAAGTTGTAGTAAATATTGGTATAATGTTCTGCGGAACCTTTTTCTGCATTCACAATTGGATTTGAAAGCCATGTTATTAATGGATGCCCCAAGTCCCCTGCAATTTAAAGTGTTTCTCAATAAGATTACATTTAAATAATTTAATATGTATGTTTATCAAAACTATTATTACATACCTAATAACCAGATCCTTTCTCCTCTACTGTGTAAGTTTTGTAATTGAGCCTGCATTTCACAGTTTCTCCAGATATATGCATCATGACTCATCCCACTAAATGATGCATCCACATTAATTATATTTGAATCACTGTAACATATCTGAAAACATAATAGATATTCTGATACATATGGTTAGTAATAAAATTAAATATTATTAGGTGTATGTATTAAAATTTTACTTACAACTTGAACATTTATACCGTGGTAATCCTTTCCATTAAAAAATATTCAGCATGTTAATCAATGCAACCCACACAGCCAAATTTGTTTGAAAAACTGAAAGAAATGAAGTTTGTAAATTTTACTTTAAATTAAATACAATTTTATATAATTAGGACCATACCCATATATGTCATTATTTCTTTGCTGCCATGACTGAGGGAAACAAATATATCTCATCAAAATTTCTCTCGAATTTAGAGCTTTCATCACCTTATTTACTAAATTTGACACATTAGCTTGGCTCAGAACATGTGACTAGCTCATACCTGCAGGTTTTTGATATGAGCCTATAGTGAAGGAGAGTACTGTTAGCACCTGTTATGGAAAATGTAATCGTAAAGACTATTTATAAATTTTTAGACAATGTATATAGGAGCAGAAATAATAAAATAGCTTTACTCACTTTACACTCAACACAAATTTTTATTTCTCCTGCGTGTTTGCGACTTATAAGGCCTTAATTCATCGCACAATTCTTGGGATTTAATTATTAGGCAGATCCAAAGCTTCGGCATCATCCCGAAGATTGCGCCGCAAAGTAGATGTCTTACGCTTTTCTAGTTTCCCCATTCATAGCTTCTAACAATAAAAATACACTAGCCATATCCAAATAGGCACAAATTGAAACAAAAACCCTTAATAATCAACTTAAAACTATTAATAAACAGCGTTACGAACTGAGCGATCAGCGAGCGATCGACCAACAATCAATGATTTACCATTTGCTATTTGACAGTTGTATTTGTTCGCTGATTGCTATTCGATCGCTCTTAAAACTCATACGTAATACCAAAATCTGCTGTGTCTATAGAGATTGAATGCTGTTTTACTTTACCGATTGTTCGACAGAGGCAGCACTGTGTTAAAAACCGTTTGCTTTGCTATCGCTTTGTTTTTGCTCTTAGGTAATACGAATTTGACGTTTTTAGCCATTTGAAAGCAAAAATTGTACAATTTTTGCGATCGCTTTGCTATTGCAAATTACGTAATAGCCCTGCGGGTTCACTTGGAACACTATAGGCGCGAGCACTGCGCGCGAGTTACGATTTAACGAATTGATATGAACGACAAATATCATTGAAGTATTGATTTAATTTAATAAATATAAGATGACTTGTTTGAATATACTATTTTTATTCTAGTTATATTGTGTTTTTCTTTTATTATTTTTGGTTAATTTACAAAGGTAACCCGGTAGGAATCGGCTTGTATGGACGCTTCGCCACTGATAGCCACAGAAAAGTTTATTAATCATCATAATACTTATAGATAATGTACTGTTTATGCCTTTTTCTAATATTTGGATATGTTTCCAGATTGTGGGTCTCCAGTTGTGCCAAAAGACTATGGGTCCAGGAGGTCGGTCGCGACAAGTCCAGCCCATGTTAGACCTGGCGCAGGTCGCTGAGGCCGCCTCCAAACTGTCCTCATTACTAGATCAGGTACAAAATAAATTATAAAGTATGTTGTATCCTTGGCATGAAACACATAATTTTAGAGTTAAACATCTTATGTTTCCTAGTCACATCTCAGATCTCAGATAGTTATATTCGGTTACCCCTACTCTCGATAGCTTTGAAAAGTCCTCTGTGTACTAAAGGGGTGCAACACAGAAGCTATAGAACTTTCTGTATCATTTCTATTTCAGAATCCTGCGCTGCTTGCAAATTCTGTATTTGTTATTTAATTACTTAATTGACCAGTCACATGTTGGCACCAGTCATGAATTACATTCAGATATCCTAGTTTAAGACATACATATATAATTGCCAACCAGTAAATCTGTTTACTTTTGTAGATCTGTTTAATTTTAGACTTCACATTACAAGAAAAGAAATATGTTTGGTACTACTGATGTGGCAATTTCGTGTTGGGAAAGAGATTTTAATGGTCTACATATATTATCCAGGTGGCCAAAATAAGAGTAACTCCATATGATGGAAAGCAAAAATAAATAAATAAATAGTAATAAAATTTTTCACTTTGACTAAATGTCTTGTCTTACACAGTGCCACAAGCTGGTTTGAAATTAGAAATTAAATTTGACTAAGAAAAAGGTGGGAACAAATGTGGTGGTAATTTAGTTCATATACGAAATGAAACAATTACGTTATATAGAAATATAAAGGTAACAAGTGGCCGACTCCTGTTTGTGACTGACTGTGCCTGGTGCGCTGGTGCGGTGTCCTGTAGAGGTGTGTGCGCAGGTGCTGCAGTACGTGGAGGACGTGCTGGCGGAGCGCGTGGAGCCCAACAACGCGGCGGGGCGCCAGCTGCTCGAGCTCGTCAACTCCGTGCCCAACCTCTCCGCCGACACCTTCGCCGACGCCTTCGCCTCCAGCGTCAAGGACCTGCTCATGGTACCCTCTCCGCCTCTTCACACTACCAACTACAATTCCAAAACAACTCTGCATACCCAAAATATTCCTCAACATTATTTTTTATCCATGTGTTATCATAGAAATTGCTCAATTTTTATTTATCATGTAGTGAGTCTATTTTATCACTCAGCCACAAGGCTGATATGCGAGTCTCAAACATGTTGCCTTGCATCAAAATAATACTAGATTTCGGGATTTTACCGCGGTTTTGGTTTTTATGTTACTCTCCGAAACGCTTTGAAAACTAGTGTTCTGGTTGTATTATCATATTTGTAAAAAGAGTCACCAACAAAATTTTCTATATCCTGAAGCATGCTTCAGTTGAATTTCATTAGTAGCACATGGCCACAAATTTTTGCTAAAGACCGCGGATTCTCAATCAATGCAAAAGATAGTTCGAAGCTTGCACACGCCTGGGATCCTGTTAAACATTTAATTGAATTGGAACTCAAAAGACTGGCTGCCAGACTTCAAGACACTGCAAGCTCATTCTGCAATGATGGGACCCTCAGCAGCAATTTTTTTTTAAATTGTGTATTTGTAAAATGCAAGGTACATATAGTAAATATGATATTTGAAATGACCAACACCTCAGTCCAGACCATGACCATAAAGAGTTGTAAAATCTTCGAAACGGCGGAAGTAAAACAAAAAGCATAAACGGTGATAAAATCTTGATTTATATATTTTGTCTTAGGTCCCCTCGCTTGTGTGGTGTGACACGATATTATATCAGTAATACGAGTTAATTTGCCGCAGGTGGTGACCCTGGCACAGCTGATCAAGACGCAGCTCCAGCTGAACGAGAAGTTGACGCTGCTCACGTCGCAGTGAGGCGCGCCCGCCGTCCACCCTGCTCTACCGCAAGCCTCCATCCCCTCACCGGCGACACCTCGAGTGTTGCGCCGGAGATCTATAAAAGCAATTGCTCACTAGTGTAGGCCATAGCCATAACTCGGTTGGACGCAGCTGGCTAATAAAATGGCATACCTTGATTTTTCTCTCAAAATTCAGAAAATTCACATTAATTATTATAAGACTAATAAATATTATATGTAATAGTTACCAACCACATGCTCAACACTTAATATTTCTTTATATAAAATTGGCGAATGGCACCACAGCCGGGGCACGTGGCCGCACTAGTGCGCTGTCAGACAACAATAATAAACGGTGTGAATTGTTTGCAATTGTTTTATTTATGGATCAGTTGGGCGGCAGCAGCGAGCGGCATCGGTGGCAGGCCCACACCCAGGACGGCGACACTACACGCCCGCCCAAACGACCCACACTACCCATCTCCGTCCGCCCCGACACACACACCACGTAGTCCGCCTCTCCCTGCAGATATTGTAATGTCGGTTTATTGTCAAAATTCAAATACACCATTACATATGAGGCATACCACGTGAAGCGGGCACGCAAAAAAATTCGATGTCTCAGATTTTCGTAATATTTGATTATGTATGTGTCCTCGATCCAGATACAAAATATCATTAAAGTATAAAGTCTGGTTAGCGACTCAAAAGGACTTTAAAGTTTTGACTGGCCGGCTGGTATACGCCACTTCGAATCCCAATATCAAGTTTTTAAATTAAAATAAATAAAGCCATGAAATAAATACTTCATCTAAGAATGGAAGTGGGGCCAGTGCCCTTGAGCGTTTAAAGTTTTTCGGGCTTAAGTTTTCCGTTATAATAGTTACGCTGTATATTTTCCCGGGAACCTATATTCTTCCCAGGGTCTCAAACTGTCTCCATACCAAATTAAAAATCACATTTGTAAAAATTATAAAAATATTTCCGCTAAGATAAACGTGTCTAAAAGTTCTTGTGCAATATAGTAAGTACTGCGAAAACTTGCTAGTCTAAAATCGGCTCTAGTGTGTACTAGACTCGTTTTGTGGTCCAAAACATGTCCAGGTATCGACTTTAAAACGGAGCCCAAAATAATAATATTCAAAATGGTGGCCAGCAATACCAAATCTAACATATTTTTCTGTCTAGTGACCATTGATCTATAATATCAATATTTGTAATAAAATAATTCAAACATCCACCCATACCCAAATTCCAATTATTGTAATATATCGCAACACCGAAAATTACTCTTAGTAACCGAGTGACAAAATATACATAGTTGCCTAAAAATATTGTAGTTTGTCAAAAACAAAGTTTGTATGGAAGGATAAGGCATTTAATATAAATTAGATGAAGTTCAAATCACATGTTAATATTTTTTAGTTCTTATTTATGTTTTTTAATTTTACATAGAGTGTATACAGCATTTTAGAATATTTTATGTTACTTAGTACATAATATACACATCCTAGATGAAATGATGGCGACATCAATTTGTGAGAGCGCCTGATTGCGCGTAACTGCAAATATTCCTGTTACTATAAGCTGTTGTTTGAGTAGGCGTTTTTAAAAATAAATTAATATTTCGTTATATATAACGGTATTAAAAAAAATAAGATGAGTGTATTTAAAAATAGGGTATAGTATTATTTCAGAATATAGTTAACTCAAGTAAATAAGAGAGATATCGAAATGTTAACGATGTAAAATTCTTACCGTTGAGCGATGTTTGGCAGATATTATGATTTTATTCACGGTATCGTGTTTAATAAAAAGATACGCCGCTGTGCAAAAGACCATAAGCCAAACTACTTATTTCTTGAAAAATATTTCCAAAGAATGCTTACATTATTTTTTGCAGGACGCCCAAAGTGGACATAAAATTGAGTTTTACATATCTTAACCCCTTAATGAGCTTTTTTATTGTATTTTTGGAAATTGAAAAAATATTTTTATTTCTCCAAAAAAAAAAAAAAATGTTTTAAAGTTTCAAACTTGAATTTCACTAAGTTTGAAATAGAACAAGTTAATACAATTAAATCTTTTTAAAATGTTATTTATTATGCACCGTCCGCAATATAAATATATTTTTTTATATCATAATCAGTTATAATTGAATCCTGAGAGCAATGCAAAACATGATAAAATACTCTGATCTAAAGTATATAGTTTAATTCAAAGTTTTTACTACTTCGCTCTTTCTGGCGACCGCTGCGCTTCGGCACTGTAGCCGGTCTAGCTCCTAAACGACTTCTCAGTCCATTATGAAAGTTCGCAGGGATTATCTAAATAAAAGTAGCTATTTTTAGAAAAAAAAAAAAAAAATATATAAATATGCCAACTTTGTGAAATTACAGTTTGAAACTTTAAAACATATTTTTTTCGAAGAAAAAAAATTTTTTTTTTCAATTTCCAAAAATACAATAAAAAAGCTCATTAAATGAGGTATTTATTTCATGGCTTTATTATTTTAATTTTACATACATAACATAACATCACGCATTTTATCCCCGAAGGGGTATGCAGAGGCGCAACTAGGGCACCCACTTTTCGCCAAGTATGTTCCGTCCCATGATGTGATAGGGGGCGAGCCTATCGCCATATCGGGCACAAATTCCAGACTCCGGGCTGATACCGAGCAGAAAAACCTAAATATCACTTTGCCCGACCCGGGATTCGAACCCAGGACCTCAGAGCGCTATTGTACCGGACGTGCAATACAACTACGCCACCGAGGCAGTCAATTTTTTATTTTAAAGCTTGATATTGGGATTCGAAGTGGCGTATACCAGCCGGCCAGTCAAAACTTCAAAGTCCTTTTGAGTCGCTAACCAGACTTTATACTTTAAAAATATTTTGTATCTGGATCGAGGACACATACAGGTATAACATAATCAATTATTACGAAAATCTGAGACATCGATTTTTTTTGCGTGCCCGCTTCACGTGGTATGCCTCATATCGTATAAATAAAAAAGTGCAGTTGTAGACACTCACGTCCACGACGACTCCCCCGTAGGCGCGCACGTATCTGCGCACGAGGTCGGCGTCGTCGCCGCGGGACTCGCGGGCGTCGATCGCGAATGTGTATCCGTCGAAGAAGTTCGGCAAGGATTTGTTTTCATCTATCTGAAATATCGTGGCGATAGCCTAGTTGCGTGTGGGACGGTCTGTCGAGATGTATGCCTGCAGGTTCAAATCCCAAGGACACACATCACACACACCTTTCTAAAGTTATGTGTGTATTCCTTGTGAATTATCGCTTGCTTTAACGATGAAGGAAAACATCGTGAGGAAACCTGCATACCCGAGAAATTCTCTATAGGAATTAGGGTTTTCCAATCTGCACTGGGCCAGCGTGGTGTACTAAGGCCAAAACCGTCTCAATAGTAGAGGAGGCCCGTGCCCAGCAGGGGGCAGTATATAATTCAGGGTTGATATTATTATTATCTGAAATAAATAGCCTTGTTTTGTGGGAGATACACTCGCACTTTTGCCTGTTAGAAATAAACCTGGATCTATTAAAGATATCACATACAAAACAACCATGTTGGACAGGAAGGAACTGAATATTTGTCATCGCGATGTACAGATGTGTCTGCGGGGTCTCCATGCTCACCTCTTCTTTCTTAGATTTTGGTTCCTCGTCACAGACGGTTTCTTCACTGTCCGAGTCCTCAACAGTCACTTGTCCGCGGTAACGTTCGTCCTTCACGAACATGACGTCAGAGTCGTTCAGAACTGCGTCCGCGTCGGTGTCGTCATCATCGGCGCGGCCGTTGTCGGTGGCGGCGGTATCAGGTAGAGTCTGCTCAGGCGAGTGGCGCCGCTGTTTCTTTTGATTTTGGAGTACGTCTTGGATCTCGTCATCCGTATCACATTCTGAAAGTTATCATTTCATCATCATTATCAGGCTCATGAAGTCCGCCGCTGTATATAGGCCTCCCCTAAAAATGACCCAGACGGAGTCGGTAATGGCGTTTTCCTACGATCTCTATCAAATCATAAAAGTTGACATTTAGATGTAAGTATTATAAATAAAGTGGGAAGTGTCAGTTTTTAGAAATTCTGGTGATTATGACTATTTTTTGTGTAGTTGTTTACTATAATAAAAATGATAAAAAATAGTGTTTATAATGTTTTGATGATGGGCGCCTGCCGTGCCGTGCGTTGTCACTGACCGCTGGAGAGGTCGGAGTCGCCGGAGAGGGTGGAGAGCGCGGAGAGGTCGGGCGGCGCGCGGCGGTGCTGCGGCTCGGTGGCGAACCAGCGCCACGGCAGCCGCCGCGCGCGCGCCGCGCACTGCCGCAGCCACGCGCCGCGCACCGCCGGCGCCGCGCCGCCCGCCTCCGCGCGCAACTGCTTCAGCTTCGGCGTGTTCGGGAACGCGCATCTGCACACCACGCGCCGCACCACGTTACAATCTTACTGCCTACTACCATAAAACACTTGTCTATTATGAAGCTGAAACACCCTAATTAAATTTTGATGTAAAAATAATGATAATGAAAATTCACGCGGAATTGATAGATCAAGCACGCCGCACGCACCGCCGCAAGGAACGAGCGGGACTTGTGCGGGGCCGCGGGGTGAGGAAGAGAATGCTTGTAACGGTCGGCTGAAGTAGTAGGTATCAGTGAGCGATCGACATATACACTTGTGTACATATGTCTTTAGATTTTGTTTACCTTGCATAATATGATAATGGTGAATGATTTATAATTGGGATAATTTAATCTATAAGACAAAATGATACAAATGGAGTATTATAGTCGGTAACACCCGACAGCGGTACAGACACGAGGTGCGTGCAGCGCGGCGTCCAGTGGCGCTCGTAGCGTGCGCCGAGGCGCACGGCCGTGTCGCGCAGCGCGCCGCGCTCGGGGTTCTCGTACCCGCTCAGCGCGAACACCACGCCGCGCAGGGGCTGGGCGCAGCGCGGACCCACGCGCTCTGGCGTACGCAAACAAATACCATGCATTTATATTGCGAATTCTATAAACGATTCCAATAAGAAACCAGTCCCAATAAATTATATATATACATGGAAAATAACCTTTATTCTGATTCGTCTATTTATGTGATCGATGCAAAAATTCCATGGGATCATTTATGAAAACGGCGGCGTTGATGTACAAGAAGAAACAGATTGATTGAATAATCGAATAACATAGCCGAAGCCGTTGGGTCTGAGAGCAAAATTATATTTCATCAATTTAATGCAGGCGAACACTAAGAAGAGGTTAAGTTAATTTTATGCCCACTTTAAGCATCGAGAATAAAATAACATAGATATTCTTCTTAAATATTTTGCAGGAAATAGTAGTTTGCCCTATGGTCTTGTGCACGGTGGCAAATTTTTTTTATTAAACACAATACAATCATCCAAAAATACTTTAAAACCATGTATTGTACATCGTTAACATTTCTATCTCTGTGTTATTTATTTGATTTTACTATACTCTGGATTAATAACTACTTCGTTTAAAATACATATCGGGTCTTTTCTTTTAAAATATCATTGTATATAAAAAATATGTACTAAATTAATATTGAAAACGCCTACTAAAACAACAGCTTATAGTAACGGGAACTTTTGCCGCAACATGCAGTCAGGCGCTTTTGCCAACTGATGTTGATGTTATGTATTATCTGGAATGTGTATGTTATTTATGAAGTCATATAAAACGTTCTAAAATAATACATATGTACATTTTGTTATAAACTTAAAACAAAAACTATAATTTAAGAAAATTAACCATGATTTAAACCTCGTCTAATTTATATTCAATGCCTTAGCATTCCACACTAGAATATTAAGGTAACTATGTATATTTTGTCACTCGGTTTTTCTATATAATATATTGCGCGAGAACTCGCAGACGCATTTACCCGAGCGAAAATATTTTAATAATTTCATACAAATGCGACTTGCTACAAGCTCTGCAAGCTCCATAACTTGCAGAAGTCAGTTTGCCTGACAGTTTACATATTAAATATGAGGTATACATCTAACGGCAAGGAAAAAAGGGCAAAAATAAGTAACATTTTAAGAAATTATAAAAAAGAAAACTATAAAATGTTCTTTTTCATATATTATGCAGTAATTGGCCCGACAGCATATAGTACTAGACTGTGATTTATAATATTATAATATGATTTTATGTTTAAACAGGCACTGATTGGGTTCGTTTTTGTTTTCTCTTATAACAAAACCATTCTAGAGCTTAGAACGTATTTTATTTTCGAAACGGTTTTTTTAATTTTTATATAGCTAAAATCCATAATTAAATACGCAGAAAATCGAAAAACTTGTGTTTAATTGTCAAAACTTGTTATGCATCCATTTTCCCTTTTAGAAAGGCGAAAATATTCTCTATCATACAGCATAAAAAGTGTTTTCATGACAACAAATATACTGAAATACCACAGTAACGGAACGCCGCTTTATTAAATTTTTTTTTTGAATAATTTTGTTACGAAAAACTTACTGTGGCGCAATTTGAGAATGTCGAGTTTATAATCAGCGAGTACGATTAAATCCAGTTTTGTTACAAGATTCTAAATTTTAACCTGTATAATATACGCATCCGGCACCGAAAGTTTCAATGAATTAACCTGTATAATAATTAAGTATAGCTATTACAACTAAAAGCGATAAATTATGTTAACAAACGATTCCTTGGCTCGATTTAACCAATAGTTTCCTACCATAATATTTTCAAACGTAAATAAACAATACCATCTAGTGAGCGTTATAGTACAGTGCCCAAGGACATTGCTCAAGACAATGGCGTTATTTAAAGTCTTAACTACTGGTTGTCATGGCTATGAGAAACATGCGAGCGTACTACGAGCAAGAGTTATAAATCACAATGTTACCGTCATCATCTGTTGGCGCGCGGTCTTTAGTTTCTCGTGGTCTTTTCCCGCGAGTGTCGTCACGCTTGTCATGCCTCGAGCGAGGGTGCGAGTGCGTGTCGGTGCCGCCTCTGACAGCGGCGTTGTCGCGTTTGTGACCGACACTGTCCCGCTTGTTGGTCGAGTTGTGTGCGCTGTCAGTGTCACGCGCGGTGTCGCGGCTGTTGCTATCTCTCCGTTTGTGAAGGGCGGTGCTGTCCTTCGGCGGCTCGTCGCTCGAGCTTCGACCGTTCTCGTCCCGTTTATTGCCGTCCTTCGCTTTCGTACTCGTTTCTGTCTTGTCTTTGTTCTTATCGGCCATTTGTTTAGTGGGGTCTAGCTGTAACATGAAACATATAAACCCTGAGCTACACATTAAGCGTTTTATAATATGATTAATTATATTGTTTCTTATTTTAGTTTAATAGCAAATTAAATGCTTAGGTAGCTAGTGAAAGGCTGGTAGGTTAGCTAGGTTAAGGCTTTTATCGTTCTCACCAGTGTGGATCACGATGCGTTCCTCCCTTTATCTTTATTAAGATTATTTACATCATTTTATTTCTTCTTTCCTGCCCGAGCCCGAGCTGGCTCCTTTGTTTACTTTTTAGACTTTTATTTATTTTATCCACAATTTAAAATGTCTTTATTTATATAAACGACTTTATTTGAGTAGTCATAAAATATTCTCATGTACCTTGACTTATCACAAAAGCAACTATGTTCGACAATGTGATGAATAAAGCATTTTATTTTATTTTTAAATATATAAATCGCACAACAAGATAAAATAATTGCTTGGTTGGTTCCTGCTTTTAAAATCGGTTAAACGTCCAAATCGCGTTTCCTACACCGATAACCAAAATCGCATACTGCATAACAACACAGTAAACGGAACAAGGAAATGAATTTAAAATTATATGTGTAATATCAATATCATATAGGTACTATATTGTTTTCAATATATTGTCGCCGATAATAATCCTAATATTATAAATGCGAAAATTTGTAATGATATATGTATGTATGTTTATTCCTCTTTCACGAAAAAACTACATGACGGATTTGGATGAAACTACAGTTATATTGTTTATACATCAGAATAGCACATAGGCTGCAATTTATAATGATTTTGTGTATTTTGGCCATAATACGATATATAACAAGTAAGTAGGAAAAAAAATGTATCCTGGAAAAATCCTTCACGCGGGCGAAGCCGCGAGCAGGGGCTAAAATATTTATTATGTTGTTGTATATTTGAAATTGGAGGCGCTGTTCTTTACTTTAAAAAATTAATGGACTGTATTTTGCGGAGGAAAAATATGTACCTGGACACGACACGCACTTGTAGGACTAGAGCTGCCTGCGGGATAGAAATGAAAATATAGGCAACTCAAAGAGGATGGGAGCACAGTACCTTACGGCGTCTGCGGCGGCGGTTCGGCGGGATGATGCTGGCGACGACCACTTATACTAAACTTCACTCCCTATCTATGATATGCACACTCACACGAAGTTAATTAAGGAAAAAGCACCACAGACCGATAATTTTCAATGAATTATGCTCCGACGTCATCGTGTCCATTTGTTTGCGGAGCGCGAACGAGAGTGTTGCACCCGCAGCCGTGCGGCGCGCTCGCGGAACGTTTCCGAGCGAAGCGCTCTCGCTCTCGCTCTCGCTCGCTGGAAAGGTATGAGCGGGAAAGGGATGCGGTAAGGAAGTGCACGTGTCGTGTCACCAAATCATTAATAACAAAACTATTTGGATTGACGCGACCGGAAATGCGAAGTTAAAATTTATAAAGAATGAATTAGAAATATGGCGCAACCAGAAATATTACATCGATATTATTTAACTAGCCTTTGCCCGCGGCTCCGCCCGCGTTATAAAGTTTTTCGAGCTAAAGTTTTCCGTTATAAAAGTCACGCTATATATTTTCCCGGGAGCCTATGTTCTTCCCAGGGTTTCAAACTGTCTCCATACCAAATTTTATCCTAATACGTTGGGTAGTTTTTGAGTTTAACACGTTCGTGTAGACCGATGCAGCGGGGGACTTTGTTTTATGATATATTTTTGTAGAACTTTTTAAGAGGAACAATCCCGTCATACATTATTGTTGCATAACTTTAACCGTTTACGCAGCGCACGCAACAGAAGCTCTCAAAACTAATAAATTTTCCCCGTTTTTGCAACATGTTTCATTACTGCTCCGCTCCTATTGGCCATAGCGTGACGATATATAACCTATAGCACTCCAGGAACAAAGGGCTATCCAACACAAAAAATATTTTTTCATTTCAAACTGATAAGTATTTCCTGAAATTAGCCATTACTGCTCCGCTCCTATTGGGCATAGCGTGATGATATATATAGCCTATAGCATTCCAGGAACAAAGGGCTATCCAACACAAAAATAATTATTCAGTTCAAACTCCTAGTTTCTGAGATTAGCCATTACTGCTCTGCTCCTATTGGTCATAGCGTGATGATATATAGCCTATAGCACTCCACGAACAAAGGGCTATCCAACACAAAAAGATTTTTTCAGTTTGGATCGGTAGTTCCTGAGATTAGCGCGTTCAAACAAACAAACAAACTCTTCAGCTTTATATAATAGTATAGATATAGATTATATGTTGTTTACTCTATCGCAAATTGTTACATTTAAATAGTTTTTATTTCTTTTTTAAGTATTGTAATAGAGTTATCTGTTAGTGTACAATTGATAGAATAAGTACTTGAGCACTTTCTATTGTCTTAAAGATGATCATGCTGTGATTGCTTATAACTAGAGTTACATTTACGTAAGCGATTATAGCTATAAATATGTGTAGATATTATAAGAATTATTGTAAATTCCGTCAGCGATAATAATAAATAATAATATTAGCCCTGTATTATATACTTGCCCACTGCTGAGCACGGGCCTCCCCTGCTACTGAGAGGAATTAGGCCTTAGTCCACCACGCTGGCCTAGTGCGGATTGGTAGACTTCACACACCTTTGAAATTCATATAGAGAACTTCTCAGATGTGCAGGTTTCCTCACGATGTTTTCCTTCACCGTTAAAGCGAATGATAAATTCACAAAGAATACACACATGATTTTAGAAAAGTCAGAGGTGTGTGCCCTTGGGATTTGAACCTGCGGACATTCGTCTTGGCAGTCCTTTCCACACCCAACTAGGCTATCCATTAGCAATCCTTATTCAAAAAATAAATAAATATGTTATTAATAACAGACTCCTTTAGTGGCGTAGTTGTATTGCGTGGATGGTACAACCAGCGCAATGAGGTCCCAGGGTCTATTCCAGGTCGGGCAAAGGGATATTAGTTTTTTCTGCTCAGTATATGCCTAGAGTGTGGAATTTGTGCCCGCTATAGTGATAGGCTAATTCGCTATCATGCATGCGACATGTGGGCGCCCGGTTCCGCCGTTGCGTAGCTCTTCTGGGCTAAGCTCGTGATGCGTGTTTGTTGATAACTGACATTTAGTTTGTTTCGTTCGTCCTTGCGTTGCTTGTGTGTGTGCAGCAGGCGGTCGCGGTGCGCGTGCGCGGGCGCGGGCGGGCTCGCCGCCTGCTTCGAGATCGGCGTCTTGGTGAGGCGCGACGCGCTGTCTGACAAGTGCTTCAACGCTTGCGACGACGCTTGTCTTATTTGAGTTTCTAAACGCAAGGAGTTCTTTAAATAGTAATTAAGTGTTAACAGTGTTTAAATACACATGAAATTGCCTTTGAAGACACTGTTAAATATTTATAATTGTAAAAAAACTTTTATTGTACCTACTCTCGTTATTATTCAAGTTAAGAACAATATTCTGGGTATTACTTGGACATTTTTAAATCCTGCACATTGGCTACTCCACAGAATCTATACTCCACATTATTATATGAGTGTCACCTGTGTTGGTATGTTTGGTGCTGGCGTGCTGCACATGTTTGGCGAACAGTTCCCCGGGTCGGAACTCCTCCTCGTCCGAGGAACCCGGTGTGGAGTCCACGACAAAGAGGCGCGGAGGCACTGCTGATGTCACACTCGAAACCACGTCGTTAGAGTCTTCAGGCTCGTCCAAATGGATGAAAGATATGCCATACTGAAATAAATATCGTAAATAAGTTAACAGCCAAATTGTAAATGATAACAGTGTCTTATTATGAAATACATGCACTGCAAAATGTGGTAATTTATCAAGATTACTATGATAGTAATCTTGATAAATTACCACATTTTGCAGTATTGTGTATAGTAGTTATTCAGTACTGTTTTGATTGAATTATAATATACTACAAACCCGTTTACTGCAGCATAGTATAACCTTAAAACGTTAAAGTAGATATGTAGAGGATGACCTGGCAGTGTTTGTTATATGGCTGTGTGCAGACGAGGCGCAGGCGGTCCCAGCGCTGCGCGGCGTGCGCGGCGAGCTGCGCGGCGCCGAACGAGCGCACGCGCTCCGCCGCGCCACGCTCCGCCGCGCCGCGCCGCGCCTCGCCCGCGCTCACGAACACGCTGCTCGGCAACAGCACCTGCCGCCACAACACACATTACTGCTGCTTTACATATTCACTACTACCACCCTACATCAATATCAATCTCACATCACCTTGAATGACATCCAGAACAATGACAATGTGCATTAACTATGATAAAGTTAAAAGATATAATAAACACCTGGAATGGTTCATCTGGTTTCTCTGAGCGTCCTACTAGCACTTCAACAGTTGCTGCATTGTATGCTCCAATGTGGACTGCTGAAATCTAGGAATTGATTTGTATTATTGTTTTACACAAATTATATCCAACATAGTAAAATAACATGCAAACTTAGATATACTTAATGTTATGGAACCCATTACCCTGATAAATAGACTGTTTATAAAGATAATGGACATTCAATCTAGTACTTTTATAACCTTAGCATTTATATAAGTTAAGTATTCAGGAAATTTCCATACTTTATAGGGAACTCTTATTATAATTAAATAAATCTTAAGAAGGCAACATGGTAATGGTACCCAATATAATTACTTTGACAGCTTTAGCGAGCTGCAGCACCACAGAGGCAGAGGACTCGCCCGTCTTACACAACCACTTCTTCTTGCTCACCTCCCGAGCCAACAGGTTGCTGGCAGGGTTCTCCTGAGTAGTACACAATTATTTTATAAAGTTGTATTTTTTTTTGTTTTCCATGTTATGTTCATCATTTAAGAACAATGTGTTCATTTGTTGCTCGGTCTGTCAACATATGTACAAAGTCATATTTAGATTTTTGCATTTGTTAGACATTGTCCATTGAGTTTAATATAATAATAATACCGTTAAGGCCAATTGCAGTATAATTACCTAAGTTCAGTTTTGAAATGAAACAATTTATTTAATTTTATCACATATTGTAATCTGCTTCCGTTCCTGGGATAAACATGCAAACATTACTTCTATTGTTGTAATAAAATTCTGTATAGGATATGTTTGCATATTAATTATTCCATTTTAATCCATACTTATATAATCAAACTCTTACATCTTTACTCTGGTTAGATTAGACGCAAATTGAGTAACAAACTTCTATAAGATTTTTAAAAACATTGTTATGTTGACCGCATGTTTATTGTGGAGTAGAGCAACGATAGAATTTGGAATTATAACTTATAGTTTATTTATATTAGTGCTGAGTGATTTTTATAGAACTTCCATTTATCGTGGTTAATGCTTTGTGCACCTTCAGTGTCATACATATTAGAGCTTGATACTTTCATATAATGTTTTGGAATGTTTTAAACATATATGATGTGGTTGTCCTTAAATTAAAATAAAAGAAAGTATCAATATACACTGGAGGGGTTGAACATTATTAAAAGGAAATTCTTAAAAACTTCCATACTTACAGGATCCTCGCTGCTGAAACTGACGACATAGTCTATTTTCACACGGGGCATTGTGATGGTTTGCTGTTGTTTTTTTAGTTATTAACGGTTAATAGATTTTACATCACGTTAACACCAGAGTTATCACATTTAAATACAATTCAATTCAATTCAATTCAATATTTAAATACGGTTTACAAAATTATTTTGACAGTTGATAGCCACTAGTGTTGCCTAGTTGAGTATCATTAATCATAACCAAAACGAATTATAATATATATGAAAAATTAGAACACAATCAAGTACCGAATATCGATGTTAATCGAGACTAACATAATTCTTACGTAGTATATTACTTACTCTATGAACATAATGATAAGTACTCAATCTATATTGACGTAGAATGAATCCTCGAAGATGAGCATGATATATTTTTAGGATCTGGCTATGTGCTAGATATTAATTGTCAGAAATCATGCCATATTACTTTTTATTATGGTAATTATAATCACTGCTGCAAAACTGCGCGCTAGTCGTATTTTTAGAAGCTATTTACTCGAAATTTATAAAAAATATACATATAGACAAAAAATTAAAAATCTCATTTCTACAATGTGTTATCTGAGATTTGATAGTTCAAATTTTTTATGTATTTTTATGTAATATAAAAATATAAGTCCCAACCGAAGCACAATTTTGAAACTCAACCCCTTTTTAGACTCGCATGGAATTCTACGCATTGGAGGCCGTCTGAAAAACTCAGGCTATCCCGAAGAAATCAAACATCCCATTCTCATACCAGGACGGGGAAGACTAACTCAACTCATAATTGAAAAGGCTCATAAACGCACATTACACGGTGGAGCAAGATTAACGCTGGCTTTCACTAGAAATAAATATTGGATTATTAGCGGTAATCGAACCGTCAAGAAGACACTGCGACAATGCATACGATGCCGTCGTTACGCTACCACAAGAACGGAACAATTAATGGGAAATCTTCCTAAACACAGGATAACTCCATCGAGGCCATTTTCACATACTGGCGTGGACTTTACTGGACACGTGGATATAAAGATAAACAAAGGCCGTGGGATAAAAACTAGCAAAGGCTTTATAGCTATATTCATATGTATGTGGTCAAAAGCAGTGCATATCGAACTTGTTTCAGATTTATCAACACAAACCTTTATAGCAGCGTTGAAAAGAATGTGTGCAAGAAGAGGCACTCCGAAACATATCTACTCGGATAATGGAACTAACTTCGTTGGAGCAGCCAAAGTATTGATTGAAGAGTTCCAGCAGTACAAAACAATGTTATCTTCAGAATTCTTTAAAGAAATCAACGACCTTCAAATCGAATGGCACTTTAATGCTCCATCTTGGCCATCGGCAGGAGGCTTATGGGAAGCCGCTGTACGTTCCATGAAGGCACACCTGAAAAGGGTAATCGGACAACAGAGGCTAACGTACGAACAATTTGGAACGCTTCTTACTCAAATCGAAGCATGCATGAACAGCAGACCACTGGGTCCTTTATCGGAAGATGTAGAGGATTTGGAATATCTTACGCCCGGTCTTTTCCTCACAGGGTGTCCAACGCTCATATTACCACTTAATGAACCGGAAGAACTTAAATCTATAGATATCCGAAACAACTGGAAACTCATTGAACTCATGCGCCGACACTACTGGGATCGTTGGTCAAACGAATATCTGCATTTGTTACAAAACCGAAATAAGTGGCAACATATTAAAGAAAATTTAAAAACGGGACAACTAGTCCTCGTGAAGGAAAGTAATTTACCTCCCTGCAAATGGGCTATGGGTCGCATAGTCGAAGTGCACCCAGGCAGCGACAACATAGTTCGAGTAGTCACACTTAAGACTCAAAATGGGTTACTCAAAAGACCTATAACCAAACTAGCTCCACTACCTATTAACGAATATAGCATGGAAATTGTCTCACGAAAAGGTCCTGACGCTGAGCATTGTAAGAAGAAGAAAATAACTCCGACAATAAAGACGAAAACAGTCAACAGCTTGTTAATAGTACTACTACTTGTGTTAACAATGCTGACAGGTGGAAATGCTACACCCATACAACATTTTAAAATAACGCAATTGACCGACAACCAACCGATTTACTTTGACCCCGTGGGAAGTATTCAACTTATACACGATGAGTGGAAACTTCTAGTATACTACAACTTGTCAACATTCTGGCAAAGTACAAAAAAGGTCGAGAAATTCGTTAATCGTCTAGATCAACTATGTGACACTATGCCGAATGAACCCTGTCTCTCTGTGATAGAACAACTAAGATTCGAAATGAATAAACTGAATGAATACAACATGTTGCTACTATCACAACATCACAAACGTAAACGCCGCGGCTACTTCAACGGAGTAGGAAATGTGGCGCGAGCTCTGTTTGGTGTCCTTGATAGCGATTTTGCAGAAAAATACTCTCAAGAGTCAAGACATTCAAAAAATCAAAACAAACGAACAACATTTACTACAGTTGATAAGAAATCAGACACTCATTATCGAAGCAGAAAACAACATTATGACGAAAAATGAAGACTTCGTAAAAACGCAGTTAGGTGTGATTCAGCAATTCATGGAAAAAACGGAATATAATACCGCAGTCATAGAAAACAGATTTCAAATTATGAAAACGATGAACGACGTTAACGCTGGAGCAATAACTGCAAGTTTACTACTTTCCGTATTGAGAAGAAACCAACAAATGCTCCTAGATGCATTGACAAATATTTATAATGGAAATCTCGATAGGAAACTATTCACGCCAAAGCAGTTATCAGAACAACTTAATTACATTGCCGGAATTATATCGAAAAGGTTAACTCTACCAATTAAAAACAGTAACGGAGCGAGCATTCAAAATATTTACAAGCTTATATACGTCAAAGCTCGTCTCACTCAACAATACCTACTATTTGAACTGCATATTCCGTTGTTAAGCGATGATGAATATACATTATATCGCAATATACCAATACCTAGACAGCTCTCTACCAACCAATGTCAGGTGATAGAGATAACAGCAAAGTATATTGGAGTGAACTATGTAAAGAATACCTACATACAAATGGAAGAAATAGATCTTCAGCAATGTACGACTATGACGGAGGATGATTACATCTGTCACGCCTACACACCAATAAAAACCCTGAATGGAGTCACTGCATCATGTGTAGCCAAACTGCTGAGTCAACATGTCAATAATATCACATGTGATTGGATAACACAGCCATGCTCGGACAAATGGATAAAATTACATAGGCCAAACATATGGTTATATAACTGCATCGATGACTGTTCGACCCGCATCGTATGTGAAAATCAAATTACAACAACAATTATGACAAAGGCGGGACTTCTTGCCATAGGTCAGGATTGTGTAATACAACACAACGATGCTACAGTATACTCACACAACGTTTTTAGTAGTAAAACCAACATCGGCATTTCTTTGGAAATACCTACTATTGATTCACCGAATGATATGTGGAGTACGTTTAAAAATACAAAGATTGTGCTACCTAAACTGAACTTATCAGAGGATCAGAGTTTGGTCGACAACCAGATAACCGTCCAGAAGAAACAAGAGAGATTACCCAACGAGTTGAGCATCCACGACATTGGTAACTACTCGATTAGCACTTTGCTGGTGGGAGGAATCGTCTTCGCTATCATCGTATGGCAAGCTAAAAGATATCTTCCTCGGTGTAAGAACAGTAATACCCCCACAGCAGTTAAGACTCCACAGATAGCAGAGAACATAGAAATAGGGGATAGTGCCGCTTATGCTGAAATAGAAGATGGACGTCGGAAGACATTAAAGCCTCAACCAGCAATAGAGACAAGATTTCAACTATAATAATTCTTTTGTAAAAAATTATAGTGTGCTTATTATTTTAATTGCTATTTTTGTAACATTTTTACTATTCTATGTAACTTGTAACGCAAGTTTGGTGATCTGAGTATACACACCTTTCCCCCGGGAGCATGTACGAGCCAATAATGCTCATACAGCAATTATCGTACATATATTCGTCGATATGTGCTAAATAAAACAGTCGTCACAAAACACTCGTCACGCGCTAAACTATTATAAACAAACGTGCGACTCAGATTACTAAACGTATATCTTTATTTACAATAAACTCTTAAGCTTCAAAGTGGTTTGGCGTTAACTATTTTGGCCTACAAACACACAACTACTACCGGGCATCGTCAACGGCGAAAGCCCCAACACTATATTTAGTTGATTCCTATCATCTTCTCTTAAAGTACATATCATTTTAATTTGCGATGAACGCTTTAAATAGACAATTTAATAAGAAATATCTTGGTAGCTAAATATTTAAAAAAAAACAAAATTGTATTAATTTATTCGTAATGCTTTGCATATTCCTCATGTAACTCGTGCGGCAAAAAGGACTATGAAATTAATGCTCAAGCCCGTTCGAGGGAGGGGTAAGTATTATTAAAAGCGAAAGTTTGTGAAAATGATTCGATGTTTGTTGGAAGTAGATGCAGAAACAGCTGAGTGGACTTCTATTAAATTTGGTTCAAAAGTAGGTCATGTTCTGGCATAGCCTAATTTTTATTCTGGTAATTTACTCCCATAATAAATAATGGATTTTTTAAGTATGTGGCGCTAGTGTTCACAGGTGACGCTATGAATTCCTATAATGATTTAGGGACTTTGTAGTGGGCAAACTCGCTAGCAGCACTTAGTGATATAATTAATTTATTTATTCATTAGTAAAGCCTTACTAACTTAAACAATAATTTACTTAAACATTTAAATGTATGCTTCTGATTTACTTATAGGTAAGCTTGATAATAAACTAGTTTAAATTGTCATAAATTCTATAGCTAAGAGTAGTATTTATTTTTTAATTAATGGACTGGGTAATGAGATTGGTATAAAATAACAATTTATTTTAATTATAACCAAAATGGATAATATTAAATGAAAAAAAAACGTTAAATTTAAAATCATAAGTACTTATTCATTTTAATTTTATGAAATTACTAATCGAACAATGCGCAGCACTAGACATGCGTTCTAAAAACCTATTGTTTACAAATACGTTTTGAAACTAGATATCGCTTGCCTTAATTTTAGTTTCAGTTTTTATATAAAATTGGTTTATTATTGTCTTCTAAATTTTAGGATCATAAAAACACCTTTTAACATAATATCGTAAAATATTATATTATTATGTATCTCCCTTTTTCTTTCAGTATTGTTCAACTGCACGCGCCGTGCCGCACCTTGGGTAGGAACCGTAACCGAGGAGGAAGGAAATAACAGCTCAAGTTCATAATATGATTTAATGCCAGGCTGATTTAAAAAAAATGCTTTACAATATTTAAATATTGAAATAAAACTATTTTACGAACTTTATCGCGGTTTTTTATATTATAATTTTCTCTCGACGTCCGGAAGACTTTGCAGCCTTCTTGGTCATGTGAGGACTGAGTTGATTGGTTGTTGGCCATCCGAAAAGTCTACATATCCGCAGGCACAATGAAGTATAAAATATATTCATGAAATATTTGCGCCAGTATTATATTCAAAGCTTTTTAAATTTTCTTTCCCTTTTCTTTAATTTATTCAACGACCCAATTTCTCTAGTAAATTAATAAAAAGATAAGGATTTTTACAATGCTAGAGGCAATATTATGTTCGGGGATTGTTAGTAGTAAGTACCTCTGACCTCTCAATTCAAAGGCTTCTTTATGTCAAGCACTAGATTTTACTTGTACCTGCGAGGAAGGTAAGGTAGGCACCTACTTTAAGAGTGCTGGAGGTAACTCTAGGGAGATAATTTCAGTTTCCATCAGTACCTAACGTAGTGATTATATTGTTTTTGGTTAATACTTATTACCCACCATGTGTGTACAGAAGGTAACCGTTTCCTCCAAAGAGCTTTATAAGGAAACTTTATTCTCACCCCGTGACCCCCAATAGCGTATCACAGCTTGACAGGTTTTTTGCATACTTAACTATTATAAAATATATCTTTAAGTTTATTAATGAATAGCTCATTAGCGTGAGCAAAGTTTTTAGTGATAGTTACTTATAACATCCGGTCAAAATAACGCCCAAACCAACCAACCACACGCCGTTGCTGCGAGCCCCGAGCTCGCTAGCGCCGCGCCTGCACAAGGCGGAAGCGGCGGGAATCTCCGTCGACGCCATACGCGCGCCATTACTCGCCCGGCACGTTACCGCTAAGTTACACATTATTATTGTAAACTATATTATTATTATTTTAATTCCAATAAAAATTATTGTGAAATAGTTACATTAGAACGATATTTACCGCTAAGACGTTTTTATTACATAGATACGTTGTCCGAGCTCAATACTAGCAAGACGAAAGCAAGGTAATTGCCCGACATTCATTTAGTCAACCTCCAACCACTGTCGCGGCTAGTCGGCTTACTAACTTTTTGTATTTTTATAAATAAAATGCCTTCCTGTTTTAGACGATGTACAAATTATACTCCAACTGTGTATAAAAAAATGTTTCATTTCATACGTTAGTAATAAGTATACACTATTTATCTTATTTTTTTACTAATAAATGCATTTTATTCGACTATCATTGCGACGGGGCGGTCGATGCTCGGGCCCATTTAGGCATACTCGGGCTAATTCGGGCCGTATCAATGCGAGCCGCTAGGGCTGTGACTATAGTAAATAGTGCGCTGTTTTTATGTGCAATTTTGTTAGTGTATGACGCGTCTATTTGTAAAACGTCATTGGTTTACCGCGTGTAACTCATCAGGTGTCGAGCACGCGCGTCACTGATGTGGGTAATTACTGCCGTCGGCGTGCACGGCGCCCGCCGCTTCCTGCCGTTTACGTGCTGGGAGTTATTAGCGAAGAAAGTAAAACCTGTCGTGATCTTTATGATGCACATTAACATTATTTGTACACTGCATTATTGTAGTTTATGGATATGTAAATCATGACGTTCATTCAATTTGCAATATGCTAAGGTTACTTACCTACTTTTGTGTGTCAACTTTTTACAGTCAGGCGCTTTTTCGCATGAGACGGAGCACCAAACTTGGTCATTGGTTCTTCTCTGTGTTAATTATTATTCACAGAACGTAATTAACATAATAATATATTTTACGCACTCTATAAGTAGCACCAGGTTGATATTGTATAATGTAGAACATTGCACTCTCTACATTAGAAACTCGTTCTCTACAATAATGAAGTAACATTGTTTTTGAAGAGCGATTTTTTTATTTTTATGTTCTCCATCGCGGCGCTGCTGAGAATGGGAGTTAGTTGATGCTTTAGTAGGCCACTGGGTAAATAAGTAAGAAAGCTAGAGAATTTTTACGTGGGGGTCAATCAAAGAATTTGGTAAAAAATATATATATTGTTTCCTTATTTATTATGTTAGTTAAGTATACACTGCCGTTAGATTGACAAATAAAACAATATGTGTTCGTTAGAATATTAACATTGTATACAATCGTTGAAGAGTCGGGCGTGATTCACGAGATTCAATAAGAAACACTGCACCGCTCTACCTGCAAACGATTCAGTTTAGTTCGTAACAGTTCGAAATTGTCATTATACTAGTCGATAGTCGATGTGTGATCGATATAAATTACCCATACTTATCTTATAATAAGTTACAAATAATAATAAATAAAGTTAAAAACATGCTTACACTAAATGATGAACTTGACGTGGCCAGTATAAGGCGCACTATGTGCAGCGCTCATTGTCTACTCTCCCGGCGCCAAATCGAGTTATTGTGTTACAGTGAGCTTGAAACTATATTATTATAATATAGGTCTTTGTCACACGCAGCCGGGCATGGTCTGGACGGAGCAGGCGAAACCATGTTCTATATATCGTAAATAGTTGAAAGCTCTGAAGGCCTGAAAGCCCGTTGGTAGTGATGAAGCTACAGTAGCGGATAAGTGGTAGCGGTATTATTTATTGAACCTATACTTAGATAGGTATGTATTTTATTACGTTTGCCCTCATCTGCTCAGCTGCGTGTGGTCAAAGTTTTTGTCTTAAGTATTTAGTTCTCTCTCCCATCGTGCGTGCCGCATGAAGCGCATCACGTCCTCGTTATCCTGTACTTGTGAACTCTAATTATGACAGGGGACTCGGTCGGCGCAACTTTTTTTGGTACTGATTGTTTTTTTGTCGGCTCTTTTTGATATGAGTATCCTCCATGCGCGGTCGGCTTGGCGTACAGGATGGTAGGCGAGGTCTCCTGGCTCGCTGGGTACTGTGTCTGTGGCTGCGACTGCGCCTGGGACTGAGGCTCAATTTGTGACTGAGGTTGCGGCGGTGGCTTCGCGTACGTCACGTGCGCCACCGACGTTGGGTACATCTGCGCGGGGTAATCAACCTCGTTCGAAGTCAGCTGCGGCTCGGGCCGACTGTATGAGTTCTCCTGGTACACGTCAGCGTAGCTCGGTCGCACGTATGATGAGCTCACGTACGACGGCTTCGTATACTCTGAGTGCATGTACGAAGGCCGAGGGTATTCAGAGTACGCGGGCCGGTTGTAGTCCGAGTGCGAATACGAGGGTCGCGGGTAGTCATCATGCGCGTACGCGGAGGGCGGCCGCGACAGGTCCGTGAACGATGAGGAGGAGGTGGCGTACGCAGGGCGCGAGTAGGTCGGGCGGTGCTTGGAGCCGGCATGCAGCAGGTCGCGCTTGGTGGGCGCGAGGGGTGTCGGTGACAACACGTGCAGCACCGGCATGGGCGGGTGCAGCGGGAACGCGGCGAACACGTACGGCTCGTACTCCTGCGCGAACTCGCCCGCGTACACGCCGCCGTAGTGGCTTCGGCGGTGATGCGCCGCGCGCAGCGGCTCGCACTGCGCCCAGCCGCACACGCACAGCAGCAACAATGAAGCCTGACGCAAACAAAATTATCACCATTCGTTACATACTGTTCTGAATATGTGTTTCAGAGAACTATGCTGTAGAGACAGGCTGTAAGTACTTAGTCTGATTGAATCAAATGTTAGGGACTTAGTTTGAAATCAATGTATAAGTCCTGAAGCACAATATGTAATTTAGCTATTCTTTTTATATAGAACGACCGTAATATAAAAATACTGGTGCAATTACTAACTTCTAAGAACAATCTAAATATTTATACACTCTGTCATCAAAAGCGCCCAGACGGGGCAATAGTGCAGTGCAGGTGAAGTGTGGGTCGTGTTCATGTTAATATCTGCAGCTTCCCTCTGATGAGTAGCACTTCCCTCGGAGACGATATCGGGCCCCAGTGTACTTGAAGTATCGTGCAGAGTACAATATGTGGACTGTGTGAGGTTAGATGACTCACGATGATGTCCATATCGAGCGGGTGTCCGAGCGGGCGGGCGGCGGGCGAGCGACTGGCGGCGCGTGCCCCTGCCGTCTTCACTACGGCTCCGGCTGGATGTCTCGCACCAGCTATAGAGTTGTTAGCACTCTGTCACTGTATGATATTTCAGTGTGTGTCGAAATATGCATATAGTGGTCCCCGAGTTTAATGTCACGGTTGGCTTATTACCTTTGAACTAGTAGTTTTTATGCCGCGTATTTCGAGTCCCAGGTGAGTCATAACTTTGTGTATTCTTTCCTTAATAAACTGAGGAATTTAATATCAAGAAAGCTGCGGGGTAATCATATTATAGAAAAATATTTTCAATAAGTGGACCCCAACAAAAAAAGACTGATTTACGAAATCGAGTGTAAAATCTTGTTTAATCTACTTTGCACATTTGAAAAGCACTGTGAGGCTCTTTAAATATACCAAATGCTCAAAGAAAACATTAAATTGGTGTATAGAATATTCGTAAAAGACGAGTTAGTTGGTTCTCGCAGCTCTATATGCATATAGTTATTTGAGTAAGCGTGCAGCGTGCATGCGCTGGCTGTCAGCGCGGGCGGCGGCGCTTCCTTCCGCGTGGCGTCACTGGCGGCACGAGGAACCGCTCGGCTCATTGCCGCCGCGCGCGACAAAAACACGTTACTGCACTGCGCCGCCGGAATTCATTAACTTCACCGCATCGCGCCGCGCGACCGCACCAAAAAACACTTCCACTTACATGGGCTGCGGGAAGTAACACATTTTATTGTAATTATACTTTAGCCATGTAAACATCGTTAAATAGGGCGGGCCTGATATAAAACATGCGGCACAATACTTTACGAAAGTCAAGATGAATTGGGTGAGGGAGGACGAAAATGTCAAAGGAAATAAATGATTGCAGAGTTCTCGATTCAGAGGCCAGGAGAAGCACTGTCGGCCTGAGTAGGCTCAAGGCCCAGGGCAAGAGCAACAAATAAATAAAGGTTCCGAATTTTAACAATTTAGGAGGCTAAGATGCTTGATATACGTTGGTTGGTGGTGGTTACAAGGTGGTGACATAAAAAGGCCCTAAGTAGGTAATCGCGCGAGGCCCCTGGCGATGTAACTTGTCATGTAAGTACAACTAAAAAATCTCTCACATTTAGGCAATAAAGGTTGACATTACGACGGACATTTTAAATCGTTGTGAAATGACATTACATTTCAATGAAACAAGAGCGTGGGTACACGCGGTCGGAGGTCACGCGGCGCGCAGTCGTCACATACTAGAACGTTATTGTGAAAAGTAGACGATATTGGAGAAGATAAAATTGTAATATTATTTATTATACAAATGTATGCACAGCCTATAAATACGTATTAACTACGGTGTTGCCAGATGTGGAGAAATAAAGCTATAAAAATGAACGTGAAATGATTTAAGCATGAAAATAATATAATTTTTAATCACATTTTAAGGTCAAATTTTCGAATAAATATTAAAAACATTGATCGGCTTAAAGCACACGGCAACGGCCAAAATTGTTTTGTCGTTACTTTTCCAGGGGTCGGATCTAAGGAAGCCTGTAAATCCTAATGAAACAATTTGAAAAAAGAACAATACGATGTTTATAAAATGCCTTTTATTTTCTTGTTTTAAAGAAAAATATAAACTCTATATGAAAAAAGATATATAATAATGTAAGCATTGCTGGTTACTTTTAATTAATTTCAATAGAGCGATAAAATTGATTGTTTAATAAAGAAAGTGTTATGCTTTAAACCCATCGGTGTTTTTTTTTTGTTTCATCGAATTTGTACTGGAAACAATAAGCAAGGCATCACCGATTAACTATGACGCATCAATATGTAAATAACAATGAGAAGGCGTACCCTCTTGCGCTATCCGCGAATAAAGAATGTCACAATGTGCTGAATCTGTGCTAGATGCATAGATTCGCGATGATCCCCTTGACACCGCTACATATGTGATACATATTTACGTCGGCTGGTTGATAGCGGGCGAGTGTTGCAATTCGCGTTGCTGCGTGCGCGGAGCCTGTCTCACTTTGTAACGCTTTCTTATCTCTCTTTACATCTTTGTCGAAATTTACCAGTCGTATTGTTTATCTACCTTAAGCCGACTATTCGACTAAAATAGTAACAACAAAGTAATTTCCCGCAACAATACCATTTTTTAAGCAAAATTTTATAAGAGCCCCTGAATTGTTATAAAATTATATCTAAAATATGTAGCTGCTGTTTTTGTTTATTTTTTTAAAAATATTTTATATATGTCGTTTTTCATTAACTATAATATTATTTCGTTTACGAAATTTATCTGTATATGGTTTTAACGACTATATCGTGACATAAATAAAATAGTAATTGGAAAAGTTATTTATTAGCATTAATTATTTGTTATTAAATGTAATTATTTATTACCCATAATGTGTGTGGATGTCGGTTGATTAATGAAGTTGGAACATTTGCGAAACAAATCAATGTGTTCTTGTTTCTACACACGTTGCTCTCAATGTTTACGCACTTGTTATTGCGTGATTAGATTCCTATGTTCAATAACATTGTAGGTTGTTTATTATTCATGAGTGTAAATTGGTAATAATTCGTATGGCCAGTGTGACGAAAACCAACTCTTAATGAACAGAGAGGCAGATAAATAAATATAGATTATATTATTTGTTTAAACTTTGTTTATTGTGTACAAAAAATGTTTGAACAAAAACATTATTTACAAAACGAAGTAAAGGAGAAACTTAACAGTAAATAGCAATATATTAACATTTGTTTATGATAAAATTTGGCAAGAGTGCTCTAGAGCAGCTTTGTCGATGTAGTCGCTCACCACCAGCCGTGGGAGAGCGCAGGCGCGTACGACACGTGCGCCACGTGCGGCACTGACACGATCTTCTTCACGGCCACCACCTGCACACAACACAACAATTGAAGTCCAGCTCTATGGTGGAATGTATCTGATGGCATCAATTTTTTAACTCTCCGTTGTAAATCCTTAGGAAGCTGTGTTTAAATATGCAATGAAGTTGGAATTGAACATATAAATGAAAATGATATAAAGCTCTTTCATATAAATAGCGGGTGTCACGATGGTCGTTACCTTAGGAACAGAAACAATCTTCTTGACAATGACGGGTTCATGAACGATGGCGGGAGCGTGCTCAATGATGGGGGCACTGACAACACTGGCGCCGTAGCCGTAGCCCAGGCTGCCGCCGTACAGGCCGGAGCTGTAGCCGTCCCAGCCGGAGCTGTAGCCGTCCCAGCCGGAGCTGTAGCCTCCCCAGCCGGAGAGGAAGCCGCGCTTGTCGCGCTTGCCGGCCTCTGGGGCGGGGGCGGCCAGGGCGGCGGCGGCGAGGAGGACAATGCACACCTAAAACATTGGAAAACCTTTGTTACGAATGTTTCTAGAAAATATTTGGTACTCAAATAGGATGGATGTGGTTAGATCTTGCATGGTAGGCTATTTTAATATTTTGGTTTTAGTTTCAACAGAAAAGAAGTATTTTAGTTTTAGTTTCAATAGAAAGGAAAATATTAAGGTACTTATATATTTAAAATTAGTAGATTTAGGTTTTGCAAACCTATTTAAGCAATTGTGCAATGAAAAATTAATGCTTTTTTTTGGTTTAAATTTCGAATACTTACGAAGGTTTTCATGTTGTTTATTTTGTTGGTTTTGTTGGTTAGTGAGAGTCGGGAGGAGTCGGCTGACTGATGCTGAGCCCATAGACGCGTGAGTGTTTTATAGTCGGAGCGGCGCGCGTGAGGTCACTTAATTTTGTAAAACTGTCGCGGGTGTTTTGGGCGCGTTGGGTGACAGCGGGGTGACGCGAGGTGGCGGCGGGGGCTGGCAGGGGCGGTGAGGGGTGGCGGGAGATGGAAGCAGGGTAGATGCCGCAATATCTCATTATTGTAATTAATGCATATGCCGACACATCTGCCATATATTATTTGCATTATAGCAGCAGATCGCAGACGTCACGAGCATATTTTTTTAGATCCTAGTAAATATTATCGGTACAGGACCACTTATTAGTTAATCTGTTTAATGTCTTTTCGTTCATAATTACTTTCCTGTTTCTTTTTCACCAAAGGAAGTATAAAAATCGGGTTTTGAATATTAAACCGTCACATTACTCCAATGCCTGTTGGTGGATTTTTGTTGACACCGTGTTTGTTACTCAGGCACGTGTGATATATCCAGGTTTGGATATTGGGAATCCTAAGATATTTGTTGAATCCCTATATAACTACATAGGTATATACTTAGGTGACGACATAAAAAAGACCGTAAATGTGAAATTTCGATGGATGGCACAGGAGTAATAAAAAAGCTAACAGCTACACATCTGAAATGCAACACAATTGTCACTTTATAACCCATTATTGTACTTCCTGTGCGCCAGAAACCACAGTGACAGCTTTCTTAAACTTTTTATTCTCTATTAAAATTACTTAATTAATAAGGAATTATGAGAAGGACTTCAAAATATAAGTAGGTATTCTTTTGTTTTCAGAGTTAAGCAAGAGACAGAATATTACCCTTTAGAAGTAATATTTCCAAGCATAGGGAGGTGGATTCCTGAAATGTACGATCTAGGCCTCTTGATGATAAACAAAGTCGGATCCAAATAGAGTCTCGACTGGCGAGAGACGATTATCCCCCGGTAGTTGACACATTTATACCGGCTTGTTTGAAACGGGATCTACATAGACTGATCCCGAAGGCCGACGCACTTATAGTATAATTTCATCCACAAGGACGCGCCGTACTTCGTTCCCTAACCGCTTACAATGTGTGTGACACCATAAGTGTACACAGTCAAGGAAAGTGCTTCAGTCAGTCCCCTCACCCCGCGAAACTCCGCAACACCCTCGCGCGAAACGTGGTTGTGCGCGTTTTGTAGATGAAATGACCAAGACGAGGACCACTATGGCGAATAATTTGTGTACGGTGGTCGCTATTTGACCGGATACAAA
The DNA here is from genome assembly GCF_014839805.1 of Manduca sexta. NCBI lineage: Eukaryota > Metazoa > Arthropoda > Insecta > Lepidoptera > Sphingidae > Manduca > Manduca sexta. The sequence goes on from NC_051125.1 coordinate 1,701,990, forward strand.
TATCCTATCATAGCCAATTATCTACTCTGTGGTACTATTCGAGATGATACTCTCATTTGCATTTTATCATCGGACTTCCCATCCTTGGAGAAAAGTTCATCCATTCCGTCTGAAAACCCCAGTGCCAGCACTGTGCGATTCCAGAGATAATTTTTTCCACTCTGGAATAAACTTCCGCCTACGTAACCTAGTTCAAAAGAGTTATATAACAAGTTTTTTAGGGTAGGCTGGCTGTGCTCTGGCATTGCTCATGTCCATGGGCGACGGTGACCACTTACCATCAGGCAGGCTATTAACTCTGACTCGGATGCAATAAAAAATAAAATCATACAAATCGAATGCTAGGTGCCTCACATACATTTAACTTTGCGAAACCAACATCAGGATGACTATTAAGGTAGAAAAAATGTACACATAATGTGATAATTGTCGTATGCTTGTTTATTGAGTAAATTGCTCTGATATTTGACACGTAGTACGTACAAGGGTGCAATTTTCACACAGATTGTACACATCGCAGATGTAACGCGTTCAGTAGACAAACAGAAGTGAGGTGAAGGAGATACAAGTTTCGAGAACTTTACATTTTTATTGTTTTTCTGTACGATTTACTTTAAAAAATTAAGTCGTACTTATATTTTTTATTTTTATCGGAACTAAAATTTTGTTTAATTTCTGTTATCATAATATAGAATTCGCTTATCTTCAATTTATTTTAAACAATTTAACTCATGTGGGTACTAAAGAATGATTTACCACAATAAATAAATTCCATGCCAGAATAATTGACTAAAATTTTTTTCTTTGTTGATTTCTTATTTCATTATTAAAATAAAAAGCAGTCGATTTATGGATATAATATAGTGGAAGCGCTAATATTTGTATAAACAAGTTAATGAGGAGATGCGCGTCACTCACTTGACGGAAGATGTCACGTTTGCCCTTAAACTATACCGACAGCCTCGGAAAGAAAGGCAAAATTAATTAAAACATACAGTGAATTCGCTTCGAATAATTAAAGCTAGGAATTCGTAGCATATTGTGTACAATTCATCACACCTAATGTAAAAAAATTAAAATTAACATTTTTGTAAGTTGTGACGAGGTGAGCTTTGTGGATACAACCAAATTTTTTGGTAAGTATCAGTTTTTTCACACTTGTACTCTTAACTTCAGTGGGAACCTCATATATATATATCTGCCCTAGCTAAAAAGCTGAGCGCCGCAGTTTTTGCAGTGATTGCATACATTGGTTTATTTAGCTTACTTTCATAGTTTGACGAGTTGTGGAAGTTGGCTATATGGTGAAGCTGCTGACTATAATACCATATTTGTTCTGAAAAGTAGAGGGATAAAATCAATTTATACACTAAGTTCTAGAATTCAAATGCTAATGATTAGTTTCGGTTCGCAGCTCCGAAAGTGTAAAAGTTTATTATCGCTATAAAAAGTAGCGTATAGCATTCAAAGATAGTATAGCCTCAGTTAAGGAAAGAATTTTCCGAATCGGATCAGTAAATCCAGATTAAATCAACCATCCTCACATCTCTATACGTACTCATATTATAAATGCGAAACTAACGCTGTCTGTTTGTAACGCTGTCACTGCTGCACTACAGAGCCGATTTTTAATAAATTTGCTATGAGGATAATTTGAGACTCTGGAATGGATATAGGTTACTGTTGGTTTTGGAAAAGTATACTTTAGGATTTTATCTCGGCAAAACTATATCAAGCAGGCGGAGCTCTGATAAAAGGCTAGTTAGTATAAATTAAATAAAACCTGTATGATTTATTTAGTAATTGCTGGTTTTTTATTGAGAGAATGTATGATTAGTTTCATAGTTCGTATGTCGCAGTCACGCAGCGCTTGTTTTGCGGCAATACTCACTACCCACATTAGTAGAGCAATCGCTGCGTGCGTTCATATGACGAAAATATTCTCACCTTCTTAATTACCTTAGTATTAAATTATGGACTTGTTGTAATATTATTTTATAACATTATGTCTTTATGAAGGACGCGGAAGGGGAATGCCTAGGCATAGGTTTAACTAGTGCATTCACAATACGCAGGGCTTATTAGGTTAGATAATCTTTCTTTAGATTTGTATTTCTGTTTTTTTTTTATTTCCTAGTCAATAGCGAATTTAGCGTCAGTTTATAATCGCTACACAAACTTTGAAAGCCTCGTAATTAATCTTTTCGACGTAATAATCAGTTCATTACCACTGAACCCAAGAAATTGATTGAACGTCGAAAAATTTGTGCAATACATTCTGGCGGCTCGCTCTTATGTTTACTATGCAGTAACAGCTCTGTTAACACCAATTACGGTCTGATTTCATACTTCTAATGTGGATAGTATATTAACACGCGTTTGGAATTGCTCAGCCATAACAGTAGGCGCGTAACACCTGTGTCAAGGCAGGAATACTCTTGATCATCAACGATTCTTTTACTATGTTTAGTAAGACGGAAGACCGTCAGATAACTTTAGGTTATTTAGGTCACCTAAAAGTAAGCTAGGAAGCTTACTATTAGGTGACCTAAATAACCTAAAGTTATCTTCATCAACAGCCACATGATGTCCACTGTTGAACATAATTTTATGTTCGGTATAGGCCTCTCCTAAAGATTTCTAGCCGGAATTGTCAAAAGCAGCCAGCATCCAGAGAATGTAAATATGTAGTTGAGTAACATTGCTATTACGTTACGAAGGCGTTAGATTTCCGATGAATACGATTTACTTGGCTTGTTGTATGTAGAACATTAACAATTATAAACAATTAGTGTTTCTGATAGAAATAAATAAGCAGAAGAGCATGTCTACAAATAAATAATGAGAAAAACACATCACCCACGTGACGGCAAGCGATACCAATATACAATTTTGTTGATTTCTTCAGACTTTAAAATAAGGGATGGTTAAAACTTCGTTGAGAAATAGAGTCATGTTGACTATGCAGTATGGCCATGTATTTTAAATTTATTAAGATATCCAACAACTTTGCTTTATGTTAGTCTCATGAGGTCAATTGTGTTTTTTGATAAAACACGTGTCAAGTGATCGTGACCCGAAGAGCATAAATTAAAGCTTTGGTATAGAGCACATTGCCCTGAAAAATACAAAACCTGAACATCGTAATTACAAACTCCGCTTTAGTATTTTTAGGTCAGTAAAGTTGTACGCTATAACACCAAAAGAAAAAGAGTCAGACAATTAAACAGATGGTCTGATGACATAAAAAAGGTTGCAGGACCGCTGTGTCTGAGAGTTGCAAGAGACAGAGAAGAATGGAAGAGGTTAGAGGAGGCCTATGTGTCTGCAGGACATGCTGATTTAGATTTGGAACCGGACTGATGTGCACACTTATATTCTATATAAACTCATTGTAAAATCAATAATAAAGGCTTTTGAATTTGAATTTGAAAGTTATACGCACGCATTCATCGACTGCACATCTCGCAGGATCTACTGTTGTGAGACGGTGCGGCGACGGCGCGGCGACGGCGCGGCGACGGCGCGGCGACGGCGCGGCGCCTCACTAGTCACTATTCACAGCAAGGCGACCGGTTCTACTGCCCGATTATGTCATTGTACAGCCTAGTTCTCTTATTAATATATACTACTAACTCTTATTGCTCTACATTACAACAATGTAATCGATACTGTATTTATTAACATTAAAAGAAATTAATAAGTCAATTAGGTATGTCCAAAATAAAATTTTAAGAATATTGTAGGTTATTTATTTTATGTTTAGAGCTTAAAGGATATACGGTCGTTAATTGTGATCGTATTTGATATTAGTACCACGGAATTTACTGCGGACGGGTGGGCAGCGCCAAAAGCTTGTCACGCAATATCATATAGGATCTATTCTATGTATAACGGGGCTGAGGAACAAATACATACATAACATCACGCATTTATCCCCGAAGGGGTATGCAGAGGCGCAACTAGGGCACCCACTTTTCGCCAAATATGTTCCGTCCCATGATGTGATAGGGGGCGAGCCTATCGCCATATCGGGCACAAATTCCAGACTCCGGGCTGATACTGAGCAGAAAAACCCAGATATCATTTTGCCCGACCCGGGATTCGAACCCAGGACCTCAGAGCGCTATTGTACCGGACATGCAATACAACTACGCCACCGAGGCAGTCAACACCGAGGAACAAATAATCTTTATTTTATTACGATTAAGGTAAACTTCTTCAAATATATGGAAATAGAAATATCCAAAAGCTCTACCATAACCTGACCTCCAAAACACAAGTGTTTATTCCGGAAGGCAGCTAGACCTTGGCACACACTCCACAGCCATTAATATGATGTGTTTCTATCTGTACCCCTCACCCGGCTCTGTGTTTTGCAATTGCCGGTTGCGTAAAGAGTGTGCGATAAACACATCAAGTCCAGCGCGCGAACTATTCGCAACACTAGCGGAGCGGTCTCTTGGCCAACGTGTAGCGAACACCATCAATCAGCCCCCCGCTGCAACCCGCCACCACATACATTACCGCGCGTTATAAATTCATTTTAGAAGAGAAATCACAGTTTAGTAAGTATTAAGGTCAATCAATTGGCAAACTATTCTTGGCCGCGCCTATTCCTGACTTGCAAAAAGGTTTCGCTGCGAGAGAAGTGTGTTTGTACAGAAAGTAAACAATTTGATAGCGATATATGTTTAAAAGATAGCCAAAGGCATTCGAAACCTGTGCTTAAAAAAATAAGAATTATCATACAAACTCTCACACAATATTAATTATTATGAAAAGAACTGATGAAAATCGTATCTAACGTATAATAATAATGTAAGGAACTCGTAATCTGTATGTTTATCCTCAGCTAGAGTTAAAGTGGAAGGATATGGCATAACTAAAGACGTTCTGTAAGTCCTACATTGTCTCAAACGAAATGTAATTTGTGACAGACAAAACAAGCCCACTGCCGGAGGTGTAATCCTTCAATGTACACGTCTTGTACACCGCAGGGCCTGGATCGTGGATGTTGCCTCACGTGAGATTTATCTGCCGCCGCACTGCGCGAATATGGACTGATTTGAAACTTGATTACCACCGCATCACGCAGGAAATTAAAGCTTACCTTACGACACCGGACGGCGGGCGGCGGACAGGGGACATGCTTCAGTAATAATTCATTTATTTAACTAGGTTATAATATGTCATATCTAGAATATAGATAAGTAAAATTAGCATAATATTCTTGCTTTTTGGGTTTACAGTATTCTTTGCAGTAAAACATTGTGTAAATCTATAGTCAAGTAAGCAACTAATTAAAAATTAATTTGAAATTTGACAGAAAATTCATGAATACGTTGGTGACCCTTAAACAATAGGAGTGAGAGCTTGAGCTGCTAGAGTTATATACAGCGGCACAGTAACAGTAAAAGTAAACACACACACACACATACTACGTAATTGTATCATAATAACTTTTTATTTTTATGCCAAAGATATTGAAATAAAACTATTAACTTTATAGATATTCTCGCGGGTTTTTCATAATAGTTGTATAATACTGCCTAATCGGACTTATTCTTATTGTTGACTGAACTATCTACAACAACGCACTACAGAGTTGTTTTAATGACACATCTAGATGCTAAAACTGCTGACGTTAGGTATTTAAGTACTATATTAATAGGGCGGATAATAATCATTAAGTTAATAATATTCTAACAAAAATAATTTAATTGAAATACGGTACGAACTCTATTTTATTTTACATACAGGTAAAGAAAACTTATTTTTTAATTAATCTATCTACATAAAATTTATAATTTATTTAACCAAATAAAAAATTAACATGATATTTAAAGATGTGTGTTTGAAGTCTGGTTTAATGTATGTAAATACGTTGGTAAAGTTCTGTTCACGTCGATGTACGCAAACATACTATGTATGTTCGTATATATGCGACGAGTGTATTTACATAGTGCCTTAGAGTTCCGTCGAATCATTTTGACTTATCTGTATAGGTCGGGGTCGTTGCATATAATTTATTAACATATACATATGTATAAAAACATCTTTATTAGTTATAATTTATATTGTTTTTCAAGTGGTCCCTCTCATGTTTATTAATGGCGTCAATCTTTGCAGTTATTGTAATATGCTTCTGCAACGGCTTGTGCGTGTCACTCTGGATTGGAACAAAATTAATATAATAAAAATAATAATATAAGGTTACTTTTTATTTTACCACCAGTTCGGAGAGCAGTTTCTACAGAAAAGATCGCGGCTTCCTCTAATTAAGCTCCTCTAATCAGTTTACGGCACTACAGCATAAATATTACAATAAACGGCTAATTTGCTTTAGAGCAGATCTTTTATTTAATCGTAATATGAGTTTATTTCCTATTTAAGTGAAAGTATATCAACTTGATTCAAATCTTCGTCACTTCCACCGGCTATCGGTATGAACAACCGGGCTGCTAGTACCTCTTATTTGTTGCTCGGCCGAAGCTGGCCAAAAAATAATTTCATAAACCTTATGCCGTTCATCAAAGGCCATCAAGTTAAATTTACAAATCCATAAAACATTCTACAAATCCTAATAAAATTGCCAGTCATTTCGTAATAAAATATATATTTCTTCGTTCAACAACTCGCTATATACGAATTATATATTTAGCTTTAATTATGTTATGCAAATATAGAAATATATTCGCATGCAGCATCTCACTGTCGATGTTATATTTGTGTTGTTACATTTGTCGTCGCTTGATTGGCGACTAGTCGGGATCTACGTTGTTGCGTCACAACCTCTGGTCGGACCCAGTCGCTAGTTTGTTTCCATAAATTAAATAAAAATATGATGTAAGATTTAATTTTATACACGAGTTAAAACGAATTTAATTGAAACCTTCGTCCTTATCTTCAAAAATTTTACCGCTTTTTAGGTTATAATTTTTTTAAATACAAATTTATTTAAAATGATCACCAGCAATGGGCTCTTATTTATAGTTATTGTCACCCACAGAACTAATAACATTATTGGAAGATTTATATCAAAAACTAGCTTTTGCTCGCGGTTCCGCTTGCGTGAAAAAGATTTTTAAGGGATAACAGGCCCGATTTACTTTTACCCTGGTAATTGTAGTCTAAATTTTAAATTAGACCTCTAGCAATAAACCAGTGAAAACTGTTAGTTTTTGTGTGATGCGTGAACAAACGTACAGACAGAGGGACATACAGACAAAAATTATAAAAACAGTTGTTTTGGCTTCTGTTGTTGTAATAAAGACCTCCAATATTCGTTTTTCTTCAATATCTGTAATGTACAGACTTCGATCTGTTAAAATTTTATTACTCGTAAAGATAAAAGAGACCGACCGATAAAGCTTGGTTTATACTTACGGTGTCCATACAAAAGACATCAACGTGTTCATATTATTGTATAACCTTGAACTTACTGATAAGTACACAGAGATCACTGTTTGGGAGGCTTAATTATATACTTCCGCGTGGACAAACGAATTAATAGTCAAATTGTATTGTTAATCTCGTTGTGGTGGGAATTTTAGAGGTCACGAATCAATAAAATTTTATTATACAGTGCTATTACCATAATGATATTGTGATTTTGAATCTCAATGTATTATGGTATTTCTAAATATTTTAGTTAAGATATCCTTTATATTTAATTTTTACTCAATCGTGAATGATATGGATTGTTGATTAAAAAACTATGTTGTGTCAAAAATAAAAAAATATATTTGTTTGAACAAAAACTAAACAATATTTACACTAAACGGGATCACAATGAGCGTTGACTAGACACTTCACCACCAGCCGCTGTGGCCGTGGCCACTGCCGTATCCGCCGCTGTAACCTCCGTAGCCGGAGCCGTAGCCGGAACCGTAGCCGGAGTATCCGCCAGAGTATCCACCAGAGTATCCGCCAGAGTATCCGCCAGAGTATCCGCCAATGCCGGAGTAGCCGGAGCTGTAGCTAGGGCTGGCGACGACTTTCTTGACAGTCACCACTTGGGGCACGGAGACGACCTTGTTCACGCTGACCACCTGCGGCACGCTCACCACCTTGGGTACATTGACAACCTTGTTGACAGCGATGACTTGAGCAGAGGGGGCGGAGTAGCCGCTGTAACCGCTGTAACCGCCGTATCCTCCATTTCCGCTGTATCCGCCGTATCCACCGAGGCTGTAACCGCCGTATCCGCCATGACCACTGTACCCAGAGCCATAACCGGATCCGTAGCCGGAGCTGAGTCCGTGAAGGAATCCACGCTTCTCACGAGGCTTCTCGGCCTCGGCGGCGAAAGCGACGGCCACGAGGGCGCAGACTACGATCTGAAAACATAATGTAGATTAGATACAGGTGGCGGGACAACTGACATATCGTGTGATGAAACTTTTACTAATTAATGCCGAAATTTAACTGATAGATATTTCTTTTGAGATTTTGTAAAAATTATAAAAACAGTTATCAGATTCAATATTGAAGTTCGCTCAAAAAGAGTAAATCTGGTAAACAATCCGAGCGGTTTCTGCGGTGAGTGATCACACGAACAGTGGTTGGTACTCACGAAGGATTTCATGGTGAGCGTTGGTTGGTGTGCGGTGGATGTGTGATGCTGTCGGAGGAGTCTGCTCGGTATATATACGACGCGGGAGGCGGTGTCGCAAGCCGTCCTCGCGCCGCCCGCCGGCCGCCGACGGACTCGCGGCCTCGGGGGCTGATGTCAGCCCTTCCTGCTGGCCTTCCTGCATCACGGACTTTGAGGTGTGTTAGAAAAATAAATAGAAATAACACAAAGCAAAGGCTGGATTAAAGGGAAAGAGATAAACAGGTAGGTTTTATTTACTTTATTCAATTAATTGTGTGCACCGATGTAATATTAATATACAAATTTCAATAACTTATGCAAATAAATTTGGTTACGCAGACAGATGCATTTTATTATTGCGTTTAATTTTGGTACTTCTCCTTTAATGGTACTTGATTATAATTTATCTAATCATATTTATTTGTATTTTTAAAAATATTTTATGACACATTACTTTTGTCGATTAAATGATAAACTTATTTGTAACTTGTTCACAGAGACAGACAGACATTAGACAGAGACGTAACTAATGCACCCAGTTCTTTCTATGTGTATTCCGCCCCATTATGTGATAGGGGCCGATTCTACAAGACTTACAAGTAAAATTAATATGAAATAAAATATGTAAAAGAATAATAAATGCTGCTCGACTGCCTCGGTGGCGTAGTTGTACTGCATGTCCGGTACAATAGCGCTCTGAGGTCCTGGGTTCGAATCCCGGGTCGGGCAAAGTGATATTTAGGTTTTTCTGCTCAGTATCAGCCCGGAGTCTGGAATTTGAGCCCGATATGGCGATAGGCTCGCCCCCTATCACATCATGGGACGGAACATACTTGGCGAAGAGTGGGTGCCCTAGTTGCGCCTCTGCATACCCCTTCGGGGATAAATGCGTGATGTTATGTATGTATGTAAAAGAATAATAAATAATGCACATGATAAGAATTTTAAACTGACACGTGTTTGTCGGCATTTCACATTATTTAATGGACTGTATAAAAATGCATGCTTTCTGTTTTGGTACTAATATGGCTAGTTTGATTCTTTAAATTTATCTAGAGAACAAGTATTCTATTTATAAAGTATGCTAAAGCTGTGTGTGTTCGACATTATCACTGCTGTGGCCCGCGAATAATCGTAATTATAGCCTTTTATAAACGATGAAATATTTTCATAACTCTAGTGGAACTTAAAGAATTGAAAGTGGACTCCAATTATTGCCTCAATTTAAATAACATTTAATATAATCATAATTGTTGAACTCCGCGCGCTGGGTGAAGTGAGCGAACGGCGCGGGCGCATTGTTTGTGCCATTTTGGGTAAAAGTGCATTCGATTACTTTGTGACATTTAAAGGCCTTGCAGGTGATGTAAGCTCTTATTATAATTAAATAACATCGGACAGTGTGTATCGCGGATAAATGAGATATCAAGTTCGATTCTCGTTCTAGGAATTTTATTTTATTTAAAGATTAAAGATGCTACATATTTGTTTTATATAAAATTGCCATTGACAAATTCACCATGGCAGTTCAATTTGATATATTAAAAATCGTGTAATTTTACTGAATTGAATGAGATACAACTCGGAATGCTTGGCGGCAGAAGCAGGCAAAGTTGTGATACCTATCCAAATGGACGCATGCGCAGGAGAGACCTGCGGGTAGAACTGGATGAGAAAACAGAACAATGAACATTGTCTTTAGTACCACACACGGTCACTAAACAGCAAGGCTGTTCTTGAAACGATTATTAAAATGTAAATATATTAACCCAATGCTATCGATGATGCTTGAATTATAATGTAAAAATATAAATTATATATTGTTTAGGTTACATCAAGGGCAATGTAGCTACTGTACATTATATTTTTATTTATTATTTCGTCCTTGCAATCTGTAAATATACGTAATTGGTCGTTACAATTTTACGGAAATAAATGATGTGTCCTTTTCTATCCGATTATACAAATAACGGAAAAGTAACCAAGTGGTAAGAGTTTTGGCGGCATCTATGAAGTCGTAATGGAGATACTACCGGTGCAGAGGCACAGCCCGCTGAGTTTATTCTTTTTGATAGGAATGAGCCTATCGTCAAATTAGACACTTCCAATCCTGGTCTAGCTCACCGGTATTCTTAGAAAAATGTCGGTAAATTTTTATCTAAAAAGTTTGCATGTTGAATATATTCCTCTACGTCGTTATTAGGAAAACCTCACCGTTTTAATAACGTTGTGGTAAAACTAATAAGGAGATGAATGAGCTAAAAGCCAACCTGTATAATTATCTCGATGGTCACGCTTCACATCCGCGTAAATATAGATTGATTATAGTTTTTTGGTTTCCCGCGGGTGTGACCTCTGAGTTAATGTTTTTATTGGTCTATAATTCTAAATGAAGCTGAATGATTGATATTAACGCTATAAAACTATGTGAAAAACATAAAATGAATTTATTATAGCGATAAAGTTGTATTCTTTTATGGTTGACGATTTAGAGATACATCTTCTTTCGCGGATTCACCTCTCCTTGGATTCAAATACACTTACCATTAGCTAGCTATGTATAGCTTCAAGCCTGGAAAAAAATTATTTTCTCCTACCGACGAATAAATTTGTTGTCATTGAAGCACCACTTTACGAGGATTTTGGTGCGGAATCCTCATCTATAAATAGGTACAAGATCCGGTTCTCTCACTTGAACACAAATAAACTACTGTAATATATATTATACTAGCTTCCGCCCGCAGCTTCGCCCGCGTGGATTTCGGGTTTCAAAAATGGAGAAGGTGCTCAATTTGTCGGGATGTTTTTTTAATTTATGGTGGCATGCAGGTGGTCCGATTGTCCGGTCAGGGTCTGATGATGGGATCCTGGTGAAATCGAAGGAACTTTTAACCATTAAGGTTGCACACGAAATGACGGAAGCTTAAAAAATGGAGTAACTTCTCCCGTTTTCCCAACATTTTCAAGTATACTATAACCAGCTCAGGAGTATGAAAAATAATTGTACCAAGTTAAGTTAAAATCCGTCGAGTAGTTTTTGTTTCTATAACGGTTATACAGACAGACAGACAAAAATTTTACTAATTGCATTTTTGGCATCAGTATCGATCCCTAATCACCCCCAGTTATTTTGGAAATATATTTCATGTACAGAATTGACCTCTCTACAGATTTATTATAAGTATAGATATGCAAAAGTAGCTCAAAAATTGTCCATAACGAAAACATGCATTTTAAAGTAAAACAAAAGAAATAATATCGTGAAGCCAACCAAATAACTAATGGTATATTAAATTTTGTGACTGTTTAATTTAGTCGGGTCCGCGATATCACTTTTGTTGAGTTTCAGAACGCGACATTACATTATTATATTCTGTGCTCCAACGCACACTGCTTTGATGTTAGGAACACACCTACATTGCTTAGACAACAGTGAACTTTATACAATAGCAATAAAGCTCAAATTGACTCTACGTATTAGTTAGAAAACGTTTGTATGGGAAATAGAAAAATGCTGTTTTGAGGATTTTCCCGGCAATTATTCGAATTTTTCTCACCTTTTAAACCTTCCCTAGACCTCCACGAATAATTCAAGACCAAGATAAGATAAATCCGTTCAGCCATTCTCGAGTTTTAGCGAGACTAACGAACAGAAATTCATTTTTATATATATAGATATGTTAATTAACAGTTCGTATCACATCATAACTCCAAATACACAACAGGCTCCTTATTCTTTTGGCTGTACCGGCGAATTGTTTGCGTGAATTATTTTTGCGTTGTATACCCGAAAAAGTCTATTTTTTGCTCGCAGCTCCGTCCGCGTGAAATAATTTTCCGAGAAAAATTTCTAATATGTACTATTCCAAAATTAATTTATCTTATGTCCTTCTTAAGATTTCAGATAGGCAGACTTCCTTTCCCATATATTATTATGAAATAAAGAGAAACAGTTAGTGTGTTACCAGTCTTCAGTATAGGAATGACCCTTTATGTTAGAGGTCTCTAATTTTTTGGTTAAATATAACGGGAACTAGTAACACAAGGACCATCGCGTACGGAATAACATATGCAATTATACCGTACCATTGGGAAATGTAACTTATCAAGGGCCTGTGAATCAAATCGAATGTCTTTAGTCACACCATGAAACTGTACCCACACTGAATACTTGGCTTAAAAACTAAAAATCCAATGAGCTTTTATCGTTGGCAATAAATATTAAGGCTTGCCCGCTAATTCAATTATCATTGATTGATTTATCGTGCAACATCGATCACGAAATATTTGTGAGATATTTTTACTTTAAGGTGATTGCTTCAAATACACCATGGGCTATCTTTGTACCCTTGAAGTGGTAGTCAGAAGAGCAGCCAGTACATCCATGACGATTATATTACATAGTGTGATATATACATGGTATAATATAGATACAAATCACTATCTCTATTACAAAATCAATAAAAGTTGTTTAATATTTCAACGTCCTTCGCAATCATTGACAAGGACATTGTGGTCGTTTAGTGTCACTTAAATGTGGAGCTAACACATTAATTAGTGCGATAGCTCTCCTTCAGACAGAAGTAAAAGTATGTTGCGCCACGCGGGCAGCACACGGGCGGTGCGGCGGCGGTGCGGGCGGTGGCGGCGGGCGGTGGCGAAGTGCGCACACGCCCGGCCCATCAGGACTCAGGAGCGGTTGAGATCAACAATTATCGGCTGACGAAACGGAACGTTGCAACGCAGCAAAACTAGCGCACTTACCTCATAGTTACGTTAAAAATCAAAACTAGGTGTAGTGTTGGAGTAATTTTCCACAATATCTGCGAATAAGGATGCAGTACAGACACGAATTTAGTTTTACTGAGGGGGCTAATATCAATTTGGTGAACACTGAATGGAACAGACTCTTGAGAGACAAAAATATAGCATCAGGATCATGACATAAGATATACTAGTGGTCAATAGCTAGCCGAATTGTCTTAGAGCTGATAATAGTATGACATGACAGTGGCTTTATTATTAAAAAATATTTGTATTTATTAACATGGAGTACATATTTCCGTTTTATATGATTCAAGGAGTGGGGGGCACCGACACCCATTGCCTCACTTGGATCCATATTCTGAGGCACGTTTAGAGGTCTCTTATACAGTCTGTCAGTGAGGTGTGAAATATCGTGAGAACGCGAGATATGGGCCGCCTGCAATGTCAGCTACGCGGAGTTTTTATTGCAATAAACGTTTCATTAGAATATGGACATAAAATTAGGGTTGTCCGTAAGCCATACCATGCTACACGTTCAAAGAAAAAAATGAACTAGAGCTTTAAATATATCACACTCTTAATAAAATAATGACCTATTTCAAATTTGTTAATTTGTGGCAGTTGTCGGAAAACTAATTTTTTTTTGAAGTTGCTATAGAATTGAGCTCATTAAAGATGGGTAAATAATGAAACCTATGGCATGAAAAAAAATGGCAAGAAAGTAAAAGGTCACAAACAGAAATTTATTGTTTAACGATTCCCACAAATTGGCAATTTTGGAATGGGTCATTATTTTATTAAGAGTGCTTAAGCCTGTACAACAATCACACAATATCAATTGTTTAAGTTTGAACCAATGGCGAAACAATTTGATCGCAGTTCTCTGTGGACGCATGTATGGTTGCTATGGTTCCTTCTTGACTACCTCGGTGGCTGAGGTACTATGTTCAAATCCTTTGTCGGGCCAATGATATTAGTGACTGGGTTTTTCCATCTTATAAATTACTTAGTAGCAACTCGGAGTCAGGAAGTTGATGGTGTGATAGCCCCTTCGCCTCAGAAATCACGTGAAGCCGTTGCACCTGCGGTTGATGTCTCTTCTGTCATGTCGGTTTGTCGTCTGACCGGACTATGAGAGTAAAGGAATAGAGACTGCACCTGTGTATTGCACACACAATTGTGCTTTTTAATGTTTCCTGCATACCTGACTGACCTCCGTTGAAATTGGCCACCGTGATCGAAATCCGGTTAGGAGGGATTCATGGTTCCTTAGGTAGATTTTTCTTCGACTCTCTTGATTCTTATTGATTTATAAATTCAGAATAATTTTCCATACTTCCGTGATGAAGTCTAGAAAAAGACAGTTTTACACAATATTCTTATATATAACGTACAAGAAATATTGATAAATCAGTTTACATAAATTAAAATAGTTATAGTATAGATAGTCTTTGTTATACTTTATTAAAGTGTAGTTGCTGAGAGCCAACCTTACAATAAGATATGATTAGTGTAACTGCGCAAACGTACGTGTTACAGCGTGCGTGGTGCGCCGCTTTGTTTTCATAACCATTAACTAAGTAAATAACATGACGCCACACGCCGACAGTTACTGTCCAGCGTCGCCGACGCGCCCAAAACCATGATTACCTTTTTTAGAATGCAGTACATATGTAAGTACTCGCTGATTTTGTATGTTAAATTACGAGGCTTAATTATTCATTTTATATACATTTTAATCCTTCTATATTTTGATATTCGATATAATGTGCAAAATTGTCTGAAAACATATCCAAGGCATAAAGAAACAATTTGTCTACATTGTATTGTTTGTAAGTTCCATTGTACTATGCTATACACCATTCATAACAGCAGACAATAACTTTCAGTGCGATCTAAATTAGTTAGGTATGCCATTTAGTAATCGTAAAATTTAATTCATTATTTCTTTATGCTTTAGCACACAGGTAGAACAAGGTAGACTCAGTGAACAATTACTACTCTTAATTTTGTAAAATTACACAATTGGACTTTTATACTAAAAAGTGTTTCACGTGTGCAAAGCCATGAACAAAATCTGGTTACAGTACAATTGGCATATAAAAACAAAAAGAATTTTATTGCCAGTATAATTTATGTTCTTATGCAAATAATGACTGTTAATCTTACAATAACTGATAAAGTTGGTCGCGGTTGGCGTCGTTGCAAAACGCTCTAATTGCGATGCCTTCGAGTTGGATGTGGTCACTTGTTTCAGCGTGTGGTCGCGAGGTTGGTCCGCTATAGCGTTAGAAGCATGACATTTAGATCGTTCTACATTATATTACAACATGATATCAAACACAGAGTTGTATTTTAGTCTGTCTAGACGACTCCTTGCTAATAAGATATATAAAATCAACGAAATATTTATAATATAACATGTAACTAATCCTCCCCTAAAGGTGTTCAGGCGACTCAGTGTCTGAGGCTTTGTTAAAACAAAGTCAAATCTTTTCTGTCTTGAAGGATTATGATGCCCCGATTAAATATTGGAGAAATTATGTATAAGTACAGAAATATTACTGGTGATGTCCTGAATCCGTATTTCAGTTCATGAGTGTGATCAAGTAATCTCTACCACCCGAGAACACTCAGAGTATTCAGTGATCGCTCGACTATCAGTGACGAAAGCGAAGAGTAACAATATTGGCTTCCGACATCAGGTGCCTTTTAGTTTTATTTTATTTTAATAAAATTTTGTTACAACGCTTTATTTTATAGGTCACTTCATTTACGCGATGGGTCGTTTATCATTAACTGAAACACTAAGTTACTTAATAATTTACTAGTTTTACAAGTATTTCAAAAATGATAAGACAGTGCGGCCTTTAAATCCTAAATCCACCTCTGCCGATGTGTTTGCTGGTCACCGACGCCGTTGCGAATTTACTATCATTGATAGTAACCTGTTTATACTTATTGATACACTTTTACTTATTACTCGACCGACATAATTCCTTGTAAATATTGCATATTTTAATAATAAGTGGAATATCGAAATAAATTTTGTTAAATAATTAATTTATATGTATTGACATAAAATTAATATGAATATTTTTAGTTTGGACTGTTTGTGAGGAATGTTAGACACATAATTAAATATATTAAAGTAATTATATAAATCTATGAAGCTGGCTTGGAAATATAAACTATTTCTACTTTCTCGTCTGCCGCATTCGCCTTGTAGTGTTGTCCGTGTAACGTCATCTGGTAGAAAACATTCGATGATTTGTGTATAACTTCTAAAATGCGACAAAAATGGCGCAATAAATGGTAACAATTTACAAATATTCGCAGACCGTATATATTAAAAAATCATAACTGATTTTTTTAACCGTAGAACACACCTCTGGTTAAAAAAACAAGTATTACTTCCCCGTAAATAGGTAAATCATAACTAAGATATTAATAAAATCGTAAAAACCAAATAAAACGCAGATTAAAGCGGCATTGGCGAAAACCTAATGAATATACAGCAGAGAGCTCATTTGCGGACGATTTGTCGGATCATATCGAAATTAGCAATTAGCGAAGTCATAAATAACGCGCGGACCTTCGCGGCTTGAGACGTGTCGAACTGTTCACATCGCTGTTAAATATACATTAATAACACTAGTTTATATCTGTAGCCCTGAAGATGTTGGCAGTGGTGCCATGTCGTACACAGATTCTAAAACCTGGCAACTTTCTAAAGCAAATTCTAATCTCAGGCAACTTGCTTATAATATCCGTATCATATATGGCAATGGTACAAATAGGATTGGTCTGAAATGGTGATCGTATCCAGTACCCGTTGGGTTACTAGGTACTACAATGCTTTTTATAGACTAATGCGACAACAGACGTCGTGTTGTGTCGCATGTCGTAGAGTCGGTAGAGTTGTTTGAGTCGCCGCGACCTTGAACCGGGCTCTTCTGACCATAAACACTGATCGTTTGCGCGATACAACTCCAACTGTGTACAGCAGGTGCACTAACACTCTTATAGTATTTTATATTACAATTGCAGATGATAAATGTTTTTTTAGATAGTGTAAGCTAATTAATGTGTGTTTCGTCGCCTCTCAAGATATTTAATGTATGGGCGATAATAGGGTTTAAAAATATTGATTATTTACTTTTACTAGTGGGTAAAATGGTATAAAATATTATGTTTGTAATGTATACAGTGATTAAAGAGTGATATTTACTACTAAAAAGTCATTTTTTCTATTATTGTTGGATGTTTTTATTGTACAAATGATGTTTTTTGATAGATCTGTAGAAAAAAAAGCAAATTATTTTAATAATTTTTGGTATTGTGCGCTTCGCAACTCGTGATAGAAAAAACTTTGTGTATAATATTATTTGAAGAATTTTTTTGTATACGAACTGTCTGCTCTGTATAGAAAATGTATGAATATTACATATCAAGTTTAAGAGTGAAATAAATATTCGGTGTTCGTGAATGCCGGGTCATTAATAGGTCAATAACAGCCTAACTTTATGGGCTATCTCTATTCGCATCAGTTGTCAAACGGCATTATTAAAATAGTTAACTCCGTTCTACGCCATTAGGGAAAACCAGATATACAATGTTTGAGTGGTCGTTAATGTGTTTTAATACTTTAAGCTGCGGTTTGAGGCGTGAGTCATGGGGCGGGCAGCGACGCAACCGTCTTGTGAAATGGCCGACAGCGAATTTAGTTCTAGAAAGTACTAAATAGGGTAGGATTGAGAATCTATGTGGAGCAGTCGTGGTGTAAGACTAGGGCTGCCTGCACTTGTCTAGCGAGGATTTGCCGCATTTTACATGAACGACATTTTCGAAATAGAATAGAGGTAAACAGAAGCGAATATTCTATATTTTACTCTTCGCCGAAGTAATGTTTTCACTGTATGTGAATGACTGGGAATCTATACTAGTATTTTGTATCTCTTATTATTTGTGACAATGAATTTGTACTTTATACTTTTTCATTCATTTTAGTTCTAATTTAAAATATAAGCGATTTAATTACGTTTGTAACAATTACAATTATTGACTACATTTTGTTGACATTACGTAATTGGAGCTTTGTTGGCCTATGTGATTAATAAAGTATTTTGTTGTTTATTTAATTTAATATTAAGGATTGTAGATAAGAGCCATATTATGTACGTTTATTGAAAGAAACATATCGTAATACTTAATTATGAAATTGTCTAAAAAAAGATTAAGATTGTTAAATGCAAAGACTTTTCGACTAAACAGGTATTCAAAGCCCAACGTGTCTTTTTATAACATGTTTAGATCACAGTTCTAATTTGGGAAAGATCTAGATGGAATATTTGCTCCAAACGTCTAATTTGAACCAGTGTTACCTTGCATGAATTAATTTGTCATCTTATGTTGAATATTTATGTTGAAAACTATTAACATATTATATTGAAATATTGTTTTCCAAATGTTGTAAAGCGTCGCGTACACTGCGAGATAAACTGTTCGTGTCTAAGCACCGCGGTGTGTTAGCTAATCGGTTCCTATGATTAAGGCTTTGGTGCACATTGACAGCGCTACGCATAGCTTCGACTATATTTTTATCAGGTAAGTAGATCAGCTAATAATAAGTAATATTTTCTTATACTAGCACGGCAAAGTGATCCCAATGCTCCTGGTCGTAATTGGCATGGGGTCCAATAAAATATCGACTGACGAGAGACGATGACCCCTCGGCAGTCGACACAACTATGCCGACCATAATTATAATATCAACTTTTTAAACAGAACAACGACAGACACTTCGGAAGTCACAGGTTTAAATAAGCAAGACCCTAGCCATGACTATTCCGGAGGCACTGCATCTGGCGGGTGACCGTCATGCCTGGCGATCAGCTGTCCAAGACTCGACCAAGTGACAGAGGTCACTTTCCTCAGCAATGAGGGAACGCAGAGGTTTATGGTGATAGTTGAGTCTATCCTAATTTTCCTGGTTATACGAAACGATTAATGTTGTTATTCGCATTGTTTTCATTCAAGGAGTGGCAATATTTCGGTAGAGCATCAGGTATCATTGTATTCTATCAATCAGTTTCTTCGAAGAAACATATTTTTTATGTGACACTCTCCACATTTACGAAGCATTATCGATTGTAATTAATGTTGAGAAGATGGCTCGCTAAACATGGTCAACAAACAGCTACAAAGATCTTGTTTTTTTCTATATTATAGCTTCGTTTTTGTGCGGTCGCTCGGTAGATATGCGCAGGCCTTATGTTACGAGACAGGCGAGCCACGCCCAACAGGCTATCACTCAAACACGCGCCACTGAGCTCGCCGTAAACTACCTCTAATACATTAATAGGCCTTGTATTGTACCTATAGAAGAGTATGCTGCGAGATATGTATGTTATTGAATTATATGACAACTTAATTTATTATAACGATGCGAGGACAGTACAAATGAAAATAGATTTCATGGTCTTAGTTACTACACGTAAAAAATTGGTATTACATTTTAATTTTGGTGGAGTTATTTTTTTGAAGCCAAAGATCACACAAAATAGAACCTCTATTGAACTACATTAGGTAATGAATCTAAGATGCGTTGTGACTTTAGAAAAAAGTGTTTTACCTTTTATGTTCTGTATCGTATTTCATATATTTTTAAAATATTTATATTTAATTGATTGTTGTTATACCCGGTATTACATACATTTGGTTTGTATTTATTATTTAAATGGTGTGCTCCTATACAGCTCTGTCAGTAAGGACAACAGAGCGACGTGTCGGCATCCACAGAGCAAACACTCTACTAGTATACTCATGCGCATTTATTGCTCCGGATCTGGCATAAATGATGGTCAGTATAATAAAACAGATTCAAGGCCTCAAGTGTTACTTATTTCGTAGCTTAAACTAGTATGTACCAAAACGATAAAGTTTAGAGTCTTTTGTGATATTGTAAGTAAGTCTCTCGGAGTTCCTGGTACTCAAGGAAGATAATATGTAGTGTTTGTGATGCTATATAACAGGCCGGGGTTTCCCAAAGTATTTTTTGCCACGTCAACCTACTGCCTAAAATAGAAATGCCCACGCCACCCCCTTCTCTTCAATGCAATAAAGCGGAAGACAGGGGGCTTAACAAGTATCCTGACTAATATTATGAAAATGAGTTGTTTGTTACGCCTTTACAACTTTACTACTCTAACCGATGAAATTTTTCATATACTTTGTCAGGACACAAAAGGACTTATGGTACCTTTCGTTCAACAAAAAGTACTGTTCCCGAGGATTTGAAATTGATTAACAAAATCTAAATTAATCCCCTTTACATGTTGTTCATTAGGGGACGCGTCCGCACTTTGAAAAGCAGTGTAGACTGTAGGTACTATGTATGTTGGGTGTAACATCATTATTTGAGCCTTAATATTTGTGGTTTTCCCTTAAATGGAACTTATATATAAATAAAACATAAGTGGTTTGAAACAAGAGTTGATTCGTTCAGTTATGTTACCCGCGAATATTAATGTTCTTTCGTTTGCATATTCTAATTAGTGACAGTTACTTTATACAACAGCTCAAATGTGATGGTTGTTGCCAATATTTGTCTGCACGTTTATATAATTGAGGCGGCCAATCATCGATTAATAATATGCTTACGTATTATACTTTATGTTCGTTTTTTGTCGAATGGACTCCAGATGAGGGCAAATTAATGAAGTATTTTAATACACATTACATTTATAAACGTATAAACTAATTGAGTGCCGCGACGTTTCTCGTTGGACGACATTACAGAAGACTACATTGAGCTCGCTATAGGGTCCAACCGTCCAGTGTAGTGCTGAGTAAGAATAAGAATCATTTTTTTTATTTACGAGTATATGCAAATTGTATTTCATTTGCGTATGTACTGTTCAGACGCGAGTGTCGCCGCGTGTGTTCACTTGTATACTGTAGTATCCGCCGGTGCGCTGAATGTGTGTTAGGGTCACGATACATTTGAATGTTTTATAACACTAAATTGATATCCGCGAGAGGTCACACTACCTTCTGAGCTATTAGCTAATTGGGGAAATTTCAATATGATTGCAAACAGTTAAGATATTGCTTAAAAATACATCAAATTATTGTTAAAAAACGATAATAACTATGCGCGAGAGTGCTTTACCACAGCAAACTTCTTGACCCAAGAACGAGTCGCTACTTTAGGATTTATTCTAGTATGGTTCCATGATATTCAAAATATATACACTCACATGCAATGTATAGTTAGTAACAATAGCGTAGCTTGCTATAGAGGGGCCTTGTATCTATATTTGTTCGGGAACTTTGGCCGCCCGCTTAGTTTAATGTAGGTATGAGCTAAGCGGGCCCCAAAGCTCGGGGGCCCCGTATCACTGATACGGCGGTAGCTACACCCCTGGTCAGTAATAATCTAAGAGTGATCATCATCTACAACCTGTAGAGTCAAACTGTTGGGTATAGGCATTTCTCATATCATGCCACCTTGTTTAGTCTCGAGCCAATCGCATCCAGGTTTGACCCGCGATCCTTACAATGTTGTTAGCCCATCTTGATTCCAGATTGTCTACGATAGTATGCAATAATAACACTTGTAATAGAGTTCACATTGTTTGCATGCAGACGACAAAGTAATACGCTAGTATAGACGTGTCGTCGAACACACTCGAAGGTTATAAAAACTGTGACATTTGCAGTTTTAATAACTGTTCCAATAACTTGCGTAATGTGGACGAACCGCAGGAAAACCTTGTGCTCGGAGCAGTTGTGGGTTTTTCTCAATAAACATACAATTTAAAAAGCGCATTCGCAAGTCATTTGTACTAATTGAGATAAAAACTTTTTGAGGTTTTTTTGAGAGTTCCGTGATAGATTCCTGATAAATCCCCTCCAAGAAAATTAGATAATAGGGCAACAAAAGCTGTGGCACTTGTCTCGTTACCTTTTACACGAAAATACTTAGGCATTGAATTATAATGTTGGGTTTCTGTGAGATGTAATCCTGAATCACAATTATTTTCACAATAAAAGCTAAAGCTTCCTCCTACTTCCCATAACACGGGTTTGAACTTTCATCAATACCGATCATAGACATTAAATATTACAAACACTTGTTAAAATAAATTCATAAATGGAACCTTATCCTGCAAAGCGCGGTTTAATAAAAGCTTTGTGTAAAAGCTGGTGAGTGTGCGTCGTGCGAGGTGCTCGCGACCTTGGCCGTGATCGCGCGTGCGACCGGCTCCGAGCGGCGCGGGGCGCGGGGCGCGGGCGGCGACACACCAGCGGTTATGTAACTTGTAATCACGCACTGCGACCACTACACAGCCGTCGCGGGGTCGGCCCGACAATATGTGCCGCAATAGGCTATTAGATTATTTTAAAGTATTTAATTCTAAATATCAATAATTTTAATAATTTTAATCCGGGCTCTTAAAAAAAACACACATTTCGTCATTTATATTATAATTTTGCGCATTCTGAAGATCATTGAATCCAAATGTACAGTCGAATCAAATACCTTACAATTCAGCTATCGTGCCGTGCCTAGAGTCTGGACTAATGGCCATCATTTGTATCTGCCACGTTACGCGTACGTCGCATTCGAAACGTTTCTTCATAAATATCTGAGAAGGCGATGCGCCTCGAGTGTAACAAAATATTGATATTTACTTACTGACGGCTTTAAGATGCCTACCATAACTTTAATGCTATGCCGGGATACGAGTCGCGTGCAAATGTTACAAGTGAAAATGACGATGAATATAGGTTTTAGAGGTTGTTATTACGAGCCATAAAGCAAATATATTATTGTTTGTTATTGTTCTAAGTATATTGTGTGTCACTATATCTAAATATTGGTACGAGAAAATGTGTTACATTCTGGGATTAGCTTATGTATATTCGGGGTCAAACAAGCCGCTATAATTGTGCCGACCGGCGAGGAATGATCATCCCTCGTCAATCAACATTCCTTCTGTATAAACTGCATCTCATATGCAGTGGGGTTATGTTTTATCGCGCAGCGCCTTCGCATTACTGTGAATTCGCTTGCATTTCGCCAGTATGACAAGAGCCTTAACTTTACCTTACTACGGATGAAGTAATCCGCCATAAATATGATTGGAACAGTTACTTTTATCTTGTGATTACGTGTAATTTTTTTATAATAAATACATTCAGATAAATCCGATTTCACACTTATTATTTAATATATTCAAATTTCTTGTCCCAAATAACAGATGTAGCATTGAAGATGACGAAATTAAACTATGCGAATATAATATTAAATCAACCGATAACCTATCGCCAAAGGTCGACAGCAAGTTTAACTTAATACACCGGGCATGGATAACTGCGTGAATTTAGCGAACCTCTGCCTTGGGCTTTGTACGATATGCCAGCGTTCTTAATTCTGGCAAAATAATGGGAATATATAAGCGGCGATAGCCTAGTTGGGTGTGGAACGGACTGCCAAGACGAATGTCCGCAGGTTCAAATCCCAAGGACACACACCTCTGACATTTCTAAAAAAAAAAATCATGTGTGTATTCTTTGTGAATTTATCGTTCGCTTTAACGGTGAAGGAAAACATCGTGAGGAAATCTGCACATCTGAGAAGTTCTCTATAGGAATTTCTAAGGTATGTGAAGTCTACCAATCCACACTAGGCCAGCGTGGTGGACTAAGGCCTAATCCCTCTCAGCAGTAGAGGAGGCCCGTGCTCAGCAGTGGGCAAGTATATAATACAGGGCTGATATTATTATTATTATTAATGGGAATATATTGTATGAAATAGTAATTTTTTTGTGCAATTGAATGGGTTGACGAACAATACGAGCGCCCACAAATATTAAAACCACACTGAAATTAAAATCATAAAGTACTGCGCAGCACTTCACTGCGCGTACAGTGATGTCCAAATATCGTGTCTACCAGCTTTATATTGTCATTTGCTACATATGTATTGATTGGTCGAAACGATATTTTCATTTATAATACACAAGCCGGTACAGTGAAATAACCAAACCCATGACATAGATAAATAATAGCAATTCCCATTTTGATTGTGGTACCACAAAGTGTGAGGTTCATGTAAAAGTTATTAATATAACTTTATGTATGTTGTTTGTGTGCGGATGTCCGACCTCGAGAACCGCGCTGCGATGTTTTCTAACTCATTACAATTTGATAAATATTTAACATCACCAATACATTAATATGTCGCAGACAATTTGATGTTTCCATCATTTGTGTAATGTGCCCGAAGCGGTATTTAAAACGCCGGCGTTTTTCAACTCACAAGCTTTTGGATTTATTCCCGAAATAGCGTAATTTTTAAGATCTTTTAAGTCTATTGGATCTACGACGATGGCGACTTACATTTCATTACCCGAGCATGGCAAATTGAATACACTGCACCCGATGGTAAGTGGAGTGATAGAGATCAGATAGTGTCGGTTTTAATTTATTTGAATATAACTTTTCTGTTTTGGCTATATTATGTAGAAATGCATGTCGACCATTTGTTGTCTAATTTGCAAAACTACATTCCATTTTATAGCTATGCGGTTATCTTTTGGATAAAATATGGAAGAGAAACGTTAAAATACTTTGGATAAAATGTTTGTTATTGTTTATTCAGTGATTCCCCAATCAATAGTACCCACCCAAAATTATACATACTAAAATCCCTTTTGAAAGTAGCGCTTTTTAATTCGTCCCGCCACTTTACAAAACGATCATTTCTACACATTGCCTATAACAATTCTGTAATAAATGATGATGTATAGGCCATCGACGCGAGGAGATGAGGTAACGGTTAGGGTGCAGGAGGACTATTCTCACTTCGGAGACATTTATATTGAAGGTCTCATTGAAAATATGATTATTGAGCACATGAAAAATATGATGACATAATATTTAAGTCATTCTGTCAAGTTATCCAGTGAGGGGTTGGATGTCTTGCACAGGGAACAGAGAAAAATACTAATACTACATACAGAGCATAAGGTAATCCAATTGATTTTATAAGACCGCACGTTACTGACACAAAATGTTGCTCGCGGTTCCGCCCGCGTGAGAGACTTTTCCCAGAATAAATGTCTCACTTTATACTTATAAAAGAAGCAGCTATATCTTAATCCGGGACATGGTTAACCTTCAGACATTTTCACAGACTTGCATATTTAATATTAGTAATATGATGTCTTTCCGACATAAATGTCTACTGGATGAGAATTGACTGCTGGTTTGGTGCGAGAGGCGCGTGTCGAATGCCGCGTGGCGTTGATTGATCATCGCTGCTGTCTCTCAGCGCACCTGACATCTGCCACTTGCTTTATCGCTTCCATTGTCTTGGATCATCGAGCTCCTTAGGCTTAGGTATTTAAATTTTGATATCCTTTTGTTCGCGAGCGATGAATCATAGATTAATCGTAAAGTGGTTGTCAATAACAGCACTTTGGTTTGATAATTCCACTGAAATAAATGTCTATACACTGGCAACCGAATCTTGGAAAGCTATAAAAAAAACAATATGGAGAAGTGATAGCTTTGAATTATAACCTATTATAAAGCGTTGCTCTATGTTCCTGAGTCATTATACAACTCTACTGGCCAGAATTTAATCGATCGTCTGTTCTTGACACTGGACCCAATATTGGCACACGGCTGCTTGATGGCATTAAAAGCAAAGCTCTATTTATTCACGCAGATTATATTCCATAAAGCTTACCATTTAATTACATTTAAGTTACTATTCTGAGAATTTATTCCCACTATTAGCTGTGGTGTTCACCTATGATTTGGGTGTGACTGGTTATCAATAATTTGTGCAGGCGGGCTCATATCCAGCCAGAATCTGAGTCGGACAGTGATAATACGTTTAATAAAAACTGTGATATCTGACAATCGTTGAAGTCGGGAATTCTGGCGTATGGCATCGATTACCGTGTGTTTGTTGCCAGAATATTGGAATCGTATCGACCCGATAAAGATCGCAGGAACACGCTGGATGTAGGCCGTTTTATACAGGTCCGTCTGGAAATCTTTAGCGGAGTCCTATGTTCAGCATGTGACTGATGATGGTGATGATTGAGGATCAACAGGTTTACGGCCCGTTAAGGCAGCAGCACTCGGCCACGCAGATGACACGCCAGTTAACGTCAAATAATTTTCACATTTTTCACATGAAATATTTGCCCTTTAAAAGTACTCGCGCTACTCCGGCAACCGTTGTAAGCCTATTATATTATCTTAGCAATATCTCACTAGCATAAGATACAAGGATTTATACCACTCCAATGTTACAATAATTGTATGAGAATTTAGTAAACAGTGATATTATTCTGACTAAATAGGCCCGTATTGTTGTTGTTGTTTCATTCGGTAACAATATAATATTAGTTTTGAAGGTAGGATGATCAAGTCAAAATGATTCAGGTAGTCTTTAATCTAATGTTACAGGTCAGTTCTCAACTTCTTATTTTTTATTTTTAATGAAAATCAGTTTTCCTAAATTATATTGTATACCAAACTATAATCTGTGCATGCATGCAGTCGTTACACTTGCAGACGCTAATGGGTACACCGACAGTACATTAGACGAACACTGTATGCAAAATTATTACAAGCAGTGACGCACTTACTGTAATTGTTTATTTGCATGAGTTAGTATGACACCAACTTTCAATTTCATTGAGGTTACGGAATTACTTCGGGTCTATGGGGACGTTCACACAAGCTATAGAGAAAACTGGTGACTACTCTAAATTTATTTAAATATTAAATTACATATACTACTGTCTAATGCTTAACCGATGAGCGATTGAACCTAGGAGGTTCAAGGTCCAGGTTAAGTAGGATTTTTTTAAAGATTCTTTCCCGATAATCTTGAGTTGTTTAAATTTGTATACATGTCAGATATCGTAAAAGCCTATTCACCATTTTCTGAGGAATGCGCCAATTCCTACTTACGCTATTCTTGAGCTTTTATTATGTTTTACTATAGTTCCACCAGTCGATTTTGGTGTAACCTGTATTGGCTGTGTTGATATGTAAATGAATAAATAAATAAAAATAAAATGTAAAAAAAAAAACAAAATATGTTTTAATTTTTTTTTTAACTGGTAAAGATTATTTGTTTGGATATTTGAATATGTAAACAGCATATAACAGCTATTATTAGCATCGGTTTTCCTCAAGGCACGTGCGACGGCCATGTTGAATTTTCTATACCTTTATGCATCATATCGGGTTCTCGACCAGTTAATTAAAATAAACCATATTTGTAAGAATCAACTTCACAGTTGGATGGGTGTTGGGAAATGTCTGTCCGTATGTTATTAACATTAGATGTGTAGGCATGTATATAGTATACGTTAGCATTTATGTTTTGGTGCAAAGGCCTCTCGATATAATGCCGCGGTATGAATCTTGACAGTGTATGAATTGACGGAGATTGCGATAGGCTTTGTATAAATCTAACATAATGTTATGATAAAGTTCACGTATAGACGAATTAATAATATCATGTAACTTACATATAATATGACGACCAACTAAATTAACTGCTGGGAAATATATTAAATCTAAACTATTCATTTCATAGATGTTTAATTGCTTTGAGTTGCATGTGTGAGTGCAGATGTAAATAAAAACACTATTTCGACACATCCTATGTGCCAACGTGCGGTTATTAATGTTGTAAGTGAACTGGTGCTGGTTGTTGTCTCCTAGCAAACTACTTTTACCGTCCCTCGTAAAAAATACTTCATCGTGGATTACAAAATATCTGTCATGGTTTAGTGTGCAACGAATTGTTGAGATAAATCACTTGGATTCGATTCCCAGATTATCTGTTCCGAATATTGAGGGTTATTCATAATGTAACCACGTGGTACTTGGGTACTTTTTTGGATCTAGGTATTTATCATAAAGATTCACACCGCAAGAGACATATGTTGTGGATGAAAGTCTCATTCTTGAAGGACTGCGCTAAACAGTGGCAAAATATAATACAGGGCTGATGTCATGTTTCTATTGCAGGCAAACGTGTTTATGTTAGTAATATTCTATTATTTATGGACTCTAAAATACTCATTTGCGTCTAAATAGAAGTGAAAAACATTACAAACTTATAGAGTCATAGCTCAAGGTTGATTTTGGTGTGTTATATTTTCTTCTTGACACATAATTTTTTTTTCAAATTCTTACTAAATGCACGTTTTACTTAAATTTTATTTTAATTATAGCATAGCGAATTCTTACGGTGGTGTTTTCAAGGCTACTTTTAGTTTGAAACCACAAAACATACGCTGTGTCACTGTACGAATAATTATAATTGAATGTGTATTGCGTTGGTTGATAACTCATAGTACAGGTTTAGCGAGAGTGTTATTACAAACTCCCAGTACTGTCGATTCTTCGTCAACTTGTTATGTAAAATTGACGTACATTTACCGGCTCGCAGTGGCGAAGGGGCTATGTAATCCGATTCCTGCCGACTTCCCTTTATGTAGAATCTAATTATCATTAGAACGATTTGCAGGCCACATTCATGTATATGAATGACCTATGTGTTGTGTCAAGTACACTTTCGGTTAAATTTCACTTCTGGCCGCTGCTGCCTCGTAGTAGTGTCCTTTTTACCATCAGCCAGCAACTGACTTGACACATGACTTCAACACATTTGAAAGAGTGTACCCTGTGGTACAAATATAATCGGGGCGCAGTAATTGCCAGAAATGTGTCTTCGGGTCTTAACTCATGTAGTGAATTCGATTATTTCATAAATCGATCGATTTGGTCATTCCGCTGAATCGATAAATAATTCAATTATTCATTTGACCCAGTTATTCGACTAACTCGATTATTTTGCGACCCGACTCATTTTTAGTCTCTAATGACATTCAAACACCTATACAGGCGGAATGACGGCTAGTCATCTCTATAATTATGTGACACTCATAACAGTATTGACTGACATTGATTTATTACAGTACACCAGCATACGTGTTACTTAGCGTTATAATATTAGATCAGCTTTGTATAATTCACGCAGTCTGCTGAGCAGACGCTCTCTGCTATTACCTTATGATGTTGGATAAGACTTTCTTTCCCTACGCTGACTTAATGTGAGTGCAATGACCTCATATTATGCTTTAAAAGAAATAATTACGACTCAAATTAAGGAAACCTAATTGAGATTTTTATACACACGCGTTTCAAGTGCATTTTATATAAAAGCTTATATTCTTCTGCAATTTAACGAAAATATTAGTATAATTCGAATTTGGTCAAGGTTGGGTTTTAGATCAAATCAATTTCTTTTCCTTGAATAAAAAATAATATGCTTTTTCATCTCCTTAGTCCTATTTAAATCCTACGTAAATAGTAATGTATTGTAGTAAAGTAAAATATGTGTGCCCTGGGAATCGAACCAACGACCTCGTCTTGCCAGCCCATTCCATTTACCGCTATATTACTATCCCTTACGAAGTGTTCATTAATTTGAAAATTGTAAGGTTCAGTTTTGCCCTGATGTCTATGACACAGGTTCTCCTAGGTAGGTAGGTATCAGTCGATCATTTTGCTTATTGCGACAAATATAATAAAAAAAAAATGCACAACCCTGTAACGTCTGTACACCTACTGAGTTCTGTAAGATTTGTGACTACTAACATACTTGATTTGGATAATGAACTAATGAAATGTGAACTCTTACGTAATGCTTTCAACTAAACTCAAGATCATTTGAAAGAATTAGCAGACACTTGCTCTATGTGTGATTAAAATCGTAAATCTTAATAAACGTTAGTGCTACAATATCTGCACATATCCCAAAAAATATTCTTCTCACCAGCACAGTAAAGCAATAAAAGGGCAGTAAGTACGAATGTGTAATTACCACTTAGGCAATACTTACTTGCGCTAATGTATTGTCGAGTGAACCTAACAAGGTAACTGGCAACTTTACCGCTTATTGTTTACACTTGTCATTGAGTACCTGTCTCCTCTCGAATGTCGAACTGTGACTCATTTTAGTGTAAGTCATTTTGTATACTCTTATCCTATTTCGATATGGGGTCAACGCAAACACTCTTTTAAGCTGCAAGCATGTTGCATTATAGATTCTACTTACGCTGTGTCACGCTCGTTTTAGCTACAGTGATAGCAACACAAAAAGTAACTGTAACGCATAAGATACAGTTTGATGTATACCACCAAACAATTGTGACGGATGATCAGTAATAAAATATCAGTTTGCGAATAGACTAATTTAATCAGGTACAAGTTCCAATAGTATTAATAATTAAATGAATCTCCAATCAACGATAATACGGTGTTTTTGTGTCGCGCGGAGATCAGCTCCGGTGCTCACCACCAGCCGCTGTTCCAGCCGGCGCCCTTCCAGCCTCCGTATCCTCCGTAGCCGCCGTAGCCGCTGTAGCCGTGTCCGCCGTAGCCGCCATAGCCGCCGTATCCGCCGTAGCTACCGTAGGACGGCGCGTAGGAGAGGCGGCTATAGGCCGGGCGGTTGTACCAGCCGGAGTAGGGAGAGGACCAGCCGCTGTTCACGTAGCCTGCAGAGGCCACCGCCAGCAGCACGGCGAGGGTCAGGAAGCAAACCTGACAAAAATACACAATTAGGATTTAAATAAGCAAAATCATAAAAATTTAATCCCCGCTGGCCTAAACAGTGGGTGCAATTAGACCCACGATTTACTAGGACTTAATAGGGTGCGTAATTATCTCTATATCAGGCAAAAATGTATCCAAGGTCGGAAGTGTTTTTCGAGTCGGAAAGCTTACACAATTAATTGGTTAATGGTGCACGATTCTCGGACCTCATTCGTTACTAAGTGTTTGGCTGGTACCCTGTGTGGTTAATAGAGTGTAACGAGAGAACTAATGGTAGGACTATGCACTTGAGGAACACGCCCCTCAGTTGTTGTGAGCACATCGAGCCTATTGCGAAACCACTTTGCTTCGACCATTGCGGAGAAGTAGGTAAATGTAATATATTTAAAAGTTTCTATGAGACGTTTTGAGAAATGTCCTTATTTTTACACGATTAGTAGTAAATAAAAATTTCTATTATAAATGATCTTATTTGAAGTTTAAAATTGTACAAATATTTTGTCAACAAATCAACTTAATTGTTTCTCGACCAACAATGGTTTCCCACTTTGTTGAGAGTATTTAAAGTGTGATACTTATCGCTAGAAGTAAACCTCGAGGCGATTAAAGATGATCTTGTAATGATGATTTCGGTTCTGACACGTAATAAATATGCTTGTTAATTAGAGATGACTCGATAATTGCAGTCTACATGATTGGAGTGATAGGTCAAATTAATATATTCTAGCTCAGAATTAATATCTAGGTGGAGCTACCACAAAGTCGATCAACTCTAATGTGGATGTCAAAGTGTGTTGACACTGACCCACTTAAATTGTCAAACTTAAATGACAGGTAAATTGATGATTACAATTCACAAAGCGATTGTTAATGCGCCTTGAACTCCATATTAGGTGATTACGTGGGCAAATTGTCCCGATTGGATTAATTTGAGCAATTTTGAATACTCACGAAGGATTTCATGGTAGTAGTAGTGCACCGCGGCAGGATTGCACGAAGTATGCCGTCCACAGCGCATCTTGATCCTTTTATACTGAGTAAGGCACTCCCTGCACAATGGCCACACTCCACGGCACAGCATTGTCCGGAATGCGTCAGCACGTGGCACATCTGCGCGCCACCACGTCGCTACTCACCCGAGAGACCGGCCTGTGGCTGGACGCGACAACACACACGAAACACATTTTCAATTTTGAATTTCGAACTGTATCCGACCTTTCGGCTGATTGGCAGTGTTCTCGTATAGATGTTAGGTTTTGTGTTTGATTGTGAACTCTATTTGCGAATACTGTGGCGTCGCGTCTTTCAATTTGTTTGGGAATAAGTGCTTGTCATAACTTTGGTATACGCGATGATAGTTAAATTATATGTATTAATTACGAATTTCGATGTGTAAGATCGAACAATTACTATTGGTGTCGATGTTGTTAATATTCGGTGAATGTAAACAACACATTTCTTTATACATTAGATAAGGTGTCCAGGCTATGTTAGCTCAGTTATTTACATGAAGGGTCCAATCCTAATTTAACCATTTAGTTCGTTTTTCCCACTTCCACAAAATAATTTTGAATGACAATTCACTGATCTGGACTTCATCGTACTTATCTATTTTAATGAGGAACCAGATCATCACTGTTGTTTTTGCTAATATTTAAAAAAAAATTACCAACAATCAACATCAGTTCTTTCTGAAGAATCCTATTCGAGGAACAAAGGGTTGTAACAACCTCCTTAAGATTTACGCAGCCTGGGAATCGAATATCGGTCTCTCGGTCCACAGGCCCCTTCCATCAACCTTAAGCATAACTGTTAAAAAATATTTATTGATTAAGCTCGTAGTTGCGGCGAAAGCCTAGATAGGTAGAAAACGGACTGTCGAGACGAATATCCGCAGGCTCAAATCCCAAAGGCACACACCTCTGATGTTTATAAAATTATGTGTATAATTATGTTCTTTGTGAATTATCGCTTGCCTTAACGGTAAAGGGAAATATCCTGAAAAGTTCTTTATAGCAATTTTGAGGGTGTGTGAAGTCTACCAATCTACACTAGTCCAGCGTGGTGGAGTGACGCCTAATGTCTCTCAGTAGTAGAGGGGACCAAGCAGTGGAGCAGTATATAATACAGGGCTGATATTATTATTAAAAGCTCAGTCATTGTTTGAAAACGAGTTCAGTCAAGTAAGTAAGATGTGTGCACATTCTGCGATGTCGTGTGGAAGTAACTCGGTAATAAATGATCCCACAGCTCGCAGTACTTACATTTGAATCGTGTAATAACTGTGACATTAATTCGATAAACATCACTTAGTATTTATATATGAATATGATTAATTTGATTGCAGTATGTAATTGCGACTGATACGAGAAACTTCATTACACAATGCGTGATTAATTTGTTCAAATATCTTATCAAAAGGTAACGTTTGTTTCTGAAGAGATGATTGGAGGTGTAACTCGCGAACTTAGATGCGTCGCCTTTGCTTTCGTTTCTTTCCACTATAGACTACGACCATATGGGGAACAATTTCTATTGGTTTGACTAGATTTGTACATTATATTCGGTCTGTCTAGGGTCGAACCTGGGACTGCCACTCCATCGGTTTCATAGTTTGTTTCCGCTAAATTAATTAAGCGATCATAATTCTCTAATTTATGTAGTTGTTAATAATTGCAATAAAAAATTTACAAATTTTTATTAGTCTAAAGATTCATGTTATTATAATTATGTAAATGAATATTTGATTTATATATCGTAGTTTTAGTACTCCAGTATGTATGCTAGACAGTGTTATATTTTTGTTTGTTGTGATTGTGATTTGAAGGTCTCACAATGTTTATTGAAATAGCTGTTAATACGGCGCGACGTGGCGCGAAGGGCCACGGTGTAGCCACGGTGGCCGCAAACATGAGCAAAATATTGAGGGACTTACTAATAAATAGGTCATAATATCGCTGGAATTTTGGATTGGATGGATTATGATCCCTGATATGTCTTATTTTTGGCAAAAAACGAAACAGTCAATAAAACCTAGAAAAATATAAGATATATTGAATATACCGCTAATTTTCCACTTTGGTGTTAAGTGAACTTGACCACCCATAAAAGCAGAATTCCAAAGAATCATACATGTGCTGTCGGTTTTAAAGTAAAGGACGCGGCAGGGTGTCCGGGTCTTCAGAAATTTCACTTATATGAAGCGCAAGAGTAAGCTAGTCACTAGTTCTATGAGATCGGGTCACACCAACGGCGCGGCGCCGTTCTTTCATGAAAGTACCCTAACGCGAGATCAAAAGTGACACACATATAAACTTAACGGTAGGTTTTCCAAATTATTTTAGATATCTTGAATGTATTTTTTCTTCTATTATTTAATTCTATCAAAAAATCTTTTATACATACGCCAGAGTCTGTTTTCGGTTGGAATAAAAATAACAATAATCAATATTTAAATCAAACGAATATATGTATTGGTGTCGCCAAGAACGCTATAAATTGATTGTTTATTGTGAGAGCACGTGGGTAGTTTGTGTTACGCATCTTTGTTTATGAAATTCGGCTGTGTTTTATTATTATTCGCTGAACTAATAAATTTAATGTGATTACCCTAATTGGTATTTAATTTTTGTCCGTAAAATTATAAGTAGCAACGGAATCTGACGAACAAATTGTGCAGGACACTTTTAGTCCCTTTTTTGTTTTGGCCCCGGGAGGCCTCGCCACATTATGTTTGGGGTCTGTTCGCAAAGCCTAAAAGCCTTTGAAAGTCATTATTGTAATATTTTAACGTGTATGTTGGTGTTTGTATTTATTGAATAAAACTATTTTGGCTTATATCTTGCCTCATCGAGTCCAATAACTACGCTGGTTTTAATGTCGTTCAAACTGGAACGTAACATTGCATACGCAATGCTGCTTTGCGCTAAAAATAGACATTGCGGTGGTATCTACCCTGACGGCCCCAAGAAAAGACTTACTACCATTTACCTTGGGGCTTATAAAATTTTTGAATTTTCTGATGTTTTATTTCATGTATGATATTATGCATAATATACATGTAGTTTGTTGTAATGTATATAAACAGCGCGCCCGGCAACGCATTGTCGGTTATGGGTCTGTGGTGTGTAATTATATTAATAGATAACTGATGGGTGGTTATAATTTGACGGCGCGGTGCGGTGTGAGGGCACAAATGTCATAGGGCGGGGGGCCGGCCCCGCGAGCTGAACCGATCAGTTATAATCAATGATAGGTACAATGGTTTTCAATCAAGTTTGCTTTATAAACAAACTGTTTAGCGATCTTATGTATATTTTGTATCCGAGCTACTAAAATCAACGTTTATCGTTTTTAAAAGTCACACTCCAGTTTCCCGGCATTGAAAGTATCTTTATGTCAATACGCTTACCTCATCATATTGTGGGAGGAGAATTAATGTGGGAACATTAGTTGTGTATCTGCCTAATTTTAACTGCTACGGTGAAGCATTTCTTATTGTACACAGTACGAATACGGCTACTGCGCTGAGATCTTGGGTTTGAATCCCTGGTCGGGCCAAATTATGACTGGGTTTTTCTATCTTAAAAAAATACTCAAACGAGGCTCGGAGTTAGGAAGTTGGCGGTGTGATACTCCCATGCCTCGAAAACCTAAAAGCGTTGGTCCTGCGCCTGATCTCTCTCCGATCATGTTGGATTGCTGTTTCATCGGACTATGAGAGTGAAGTAACAGAGAGTGCACCAGTGTATTGCGCACACACTTGTGCACTATAATATCTCTTGTGTTGACTGACCTCCGTTGAGATTGGCTACCGTAGCCAAAATTCGGTTAGGAAGAAATCAGTATCTGTGTTATCCTTCGGGAATGAAAGTAAGAGCTTATTTTATATAATGTCTTTTTGTTTAATAGAAAGAGACTCGAAATGCATACTAATTAAAACCATGAATGATGTATTATGAGTTATTTCGGTAGTATAACATCGTAATCAGGTTTGACAACCTGAGGTTCTGGGTTCAATTCTCAGATCATAAACTACTTGTGTTTCAATTTGATATAATTTAATTTCCCGTATTGTTTGTCATTTCACAAAACAAGTGGAGCAGTGCGTGTTGCTCATCGATTGTTGTCTTAGTTCTTAACCTATTGCCTAACTAAAACAACGCTTAAAGTACCAAATTGCTGCTTAAAGATAAGATGACCTCATAAGTTATATTTAAATTGGTTATTTTGATCTCGTAAAAATATATATTGCGGTTTACGATGTCGAAATGGCCGCGAGTCGTGTAAGCGAGCGCGGGTTTTCCCGATCTCCTGTCACGGGAATGTTACGACATCAGAGAGTGGTTTTGATTCTGAAGGTCCTGGGTGGGGTTCCCGATTGCAGCAATAAATAATTAAGAAACAATGTTAAGACTGTTGGGAACTTAGGACAAAGAGAAAGGATATTTAGTTGACTGAAACAAACGAAAGTATTGAGTATACACGTATTAGAGTATTTCTTACAATAAATGTATGTAACGAGCTAAGTTTACGAAATATTGTTATGATTATTTCTGTCTCATGTTTTTTTGTTTGTGTTAATACATTCTATATATTATTTGATTGATTTTATTAAATAAATTATTTCTCAAACTTTAAATCGAACCCAAAACTTTACAATCCACAGTCCAAATATTGTCACTAAACCAATAATGCGATATGCGGTATTTAACGGCGCGGACCTTTCCCACGCGGCGTAGTTCCGACGCTCGCGATAATTCATCCATTAATTATGCTATATTCTTTTTTACATGCATAGTTTTGAGTTGGAGGCTATCGGTATTTTTATTGATAGGCCGTCGATATACAAGCGTCCGTATTATTTCTATTAGTAGAAATCCGCCTAATGCGTTAGAGAGTTTTCTTAAAAATAGAGTTGCTGAATATAAGTTTACCGTGGGTCTGTTGTAAATAGCTTCTTATACTCGTACACCGCTTTGGTTGTGTAGCCGTATTACGTGCGCGGCGACACATTCTTAAGGTCCCGGATTTGAATTCGGGGTCAAGTTTCCCGATATGACGATAGGCCCAACTCTATCGCATCTTAGAATGGTACACACTACAAAAAGTGGGTTCCCTAGTTGCATCTCTGCCTACTTTTTGTAAATAAAGGCGTGATGTATATTATGTAAACTGTAGAGGTTCAGTAAGGTTAAGGAGGGAAGTTATGGATCTCCAGCAATACCACTTACTGTTTACTTTCACGCTTATGAATGTATATGCATTTTTTTAAACATTTTCATAGCATTCGGTTCGTTTCTCAGGTTTGAAGCATGTATGAGTGTAATATCCATTTATCATGGACTTTGTTCTCTGTATAATTATATATGAGCGAGGTGTAGGAGTGTAGCTCTGCGCCTGGTTATTGTGCAACCTTATCAGCTTGGACGGATGTACGCTTTACTAAAATCCTTGGTCTTGATTTATCTATCCGCTATGTTGATACAGATACTTGGGTTAAGAATTTGGCCAATTTTGTTTGACTGTGGGAAATATTATACGTATAACTTCCTAGATAATAAACCTTGTATTCATTTGTATGTACTTTGCAACTACAAATAAATTATAGCGTAGGAGGCCTAAAAAATCTATGACAACCATCATTCT
The DNA here is from genome assembly GCF_014839805.1 of Manduca sexta. Classification (NCBI taxonomy): domain Eukaryota; kingdom Metazoa; phylum Arthropoda; class Insecta; order Lepidoptera; family Sphingidae; genus Manduca; species Manduca sexta. The sequence continues at coordinate 1,739,674 of NC_051125.1, forward strand.
GTTTTTATCGTAGGAAAAGTGCGTTTTATAATGTCTATTAAGATGAATGGAACGGTTATGTTGGTTTTAATGGTGTTAGCACCCAACGCCGTCCACACCCGGCTGTATAGCGTAGTCTGAGCGAACACTAAGTTGATTTTGAACATGAATTTACAAGAAATGCTTACGTTCCTTGCTTTCGAACCCTAAACAGATTTGTAAGTCAGTTTAAATTACAAATTGTAATTGAATGAAATAGATTAATCTATCGTTCTACTTCTCGCCTCTCTTCAAAACTGTTTGAAATTATTACAATAGTTCATGAAACTACGTATATCTAATAAGTACTGAGTTTGTTTGTCGACCTTCTGCTAAAGAACATTAGGCTCATTTATTATTCTTATCCGATAATAAAATACACGATGGTTTAGATAATGTGTCGATATATCGATAATTATACAATTCGCAATCGTTTTACGATACTAATTTAGTTTGTATGTTAATGTCGGAAGGTTATATTTTCGTCAATAATATAAAAATATATCATTATCATGAGCATTCCGTTGAGGGACTTCTTCATACATTTGAATACATACAAAAATAATATAAATTAGATACTTCTTTATTGACTAATTGCTGTGGGATAGATCATAGAGTGGAATTTTATGCATGTAATTAGCTTTGGTCTACAGTTTCGTCATCATTAATATGTGAACAGGATCAGGAGTATTTAGGCACAATTTACCTCCCAATGCCTTCTGCTTCATCAAATTTTGTTAAATCTGTTGCATAATAATAAAGTGTATCAACTTAACATGTAAACTGCGCACTCTATTATAATTTGCATAAATTTCGCAGCAATAACTATGATGTCATAAACTTCAAATATCAATTAATAATGTTTAATTTTCTGAATAGTAAATTATCGATTCATTAGTCTGATTTTATTGCAGTATAATTAATTAGTGGAATCGAAAAGCTAGCTCGCTGCGTAGTTTGATGAAACAAAATTTACTTGCAGTCAAGTTCATCACCTTATAGCGTTGCGCAGATATAGCAAACTTGTCTCTGAAGTATACTACACTGAGATACTACACTACTATTAAATTGAGACTTGTTTTAGCAATTTTAGCGGATAGTTAACCACGGGGCGCGGCGTCTGGGCGTCGCCTATGAGAAGAAAATAGTTCTAGACTCCTAGCTGCCCATGGGACTACTTCTCGGTTGGAGATGTACATTTCGACTACTCTCAAAAATATGTTTAATTATCCCAGATGGGTTCATGAGACTTATATTAGCGGACACTCGCAACGCGACAAGAGATGGTAATCGCTTTTTTGTTGGGTATAAATGCCGTTTGAAAAAGGATTATTCTCTTCAGAATCCTATAATTTTTTGTTCCCTTAATTGGTGTGTTTTTATCGGATTAAGAAATAATAAGTAATGTAAGCGTGCTTATGGCAGCAACACCGGGTCGCAACAGTAGTATAATAACTGTGCATTATCTGTAACAAACAGTAATTACTGCTCCCGGAACTAACCTCTCGGTTAACTAATAACTAATAATGTTGATCCGTTGTTTTCCCCATGTATCATACACTTTATTACATTGTCGTTCATTATAGCTGTTACATTAGTTATTAAGTGCAGGGATGATCGCATGATATAATTGGTTGTTTTTTATTAATGTACATACTCACACACTCATGCCTTTATCCGCGAAGGGTAAGGCAGAGGCGAAACTAGAGCACCCACTTTTGGCCATGTGTATTTCGTCCCATGATGTGATAGGGGGCGAGCCTATCGTCATATCAGCGACAAATTCCAGACTCCGGGCTGATACTGTGAAAGAGTCCCAATATCATTTCCCGATCCGAAGATTGAACCCGGGACCTCAACACGTAGTCGTACCGTAATACTACTACGATACTGTGGCAGTCAGTATTCATGTACCGTACACATAAATTCTAAGAGGTGCTCATGGAGATATTATGCATAAACAGGATAATGGTATATGAAGGTTTAAATAAGTTTTTAATAAGAGGAAAGCCTGTATCTATGTGTAGTGATATCAAGAGTCAGTAAGTTCCACACGCATATCGTCACGCTCATATATATTTTTTATTGCTTTGAATGACGAGACAAGATTGCCCTTCGCCTGATGATAAGTGATATGACCGTCTATAAACAGTAGAAACACCATGCAACACCTTCAATTACAATTAGTATTGTTTTGGTAATCCATTACGCTCGCCATCCTGAGACATAAAATGTTAAGTCTCATTATGTCCAGTAGTAAACTGGCTTCAATGTTCTTCAAACTGGAACACAACAGTGACTACACACTGCTGTTTGGCAGCAGCAATAGCTTCATCATATTTTGCCTAATTACAAAATATTATATAGATTAAGAAACTTTCGGGTCGAGACCAGCCGCGAGAGAAATATTAGCAGATAAGTTGGTTTTCGACGCAAGGAATGAACCGCGACCTCTGCTTACAGTCTGCTTATTTCACACCGTCTTACAATATGAAATCACTCACATATTCACTTTGCAAATCAGATTATAGATTATGAAGCGAGATATAATTGAAATATATTACAAAATAATTAGATTGGATGCCAAATATGGAATGGTTGCCGAGCTAAATGTAACAACCGACTTTCGTATTTACGAAATCAATGAAAATTCTCTATTCGATTATCGATACATTATCGATTTAATAATGCTCGTTAATACACAAAGCTATGACATTGTCCGAGCGTTGAGTTCAGATCAAACGCCGTTCTGCCGGCATTACATTTGCATTGTATCTTCGTAAACATAGTATTAAATGCTACTCTTTAATATTATGATTCTCATATATTGTATTGAATACTATTATAATTGAATGGCAAAGACAGATCAGAGTGGATAATGTACTATAATTATTGAAATGACGATGTTAGGGTAGGCTGAATTAATTAATTAACCTCATTAGTTTAATAATAAAGCTCACGCTCTGGTCAAATCTGTGACTGTATTTAGGACTCATCATTAGTTTTGTAACAGTGAGTTGCTCGGGATTGGAAATGTACTAGATTCGTTGATGGGGTCTCTGGTTATATCGTGACAGATGGCTTGCTATCGCAAAACACTTGTTTGGAACAAATTGACGTCATTAAATTAAAAGAAATTACAAGATATAAACGGCGTATAATAACTTTATATTCTCGTTAATAATTCAACGAGGTCATACAATATCCGTAATAATAAGTTATCATGTGTGGAACATGACGTCAGCGGTCAGTCGGCCCCAGGTCCCAGCAGATGATGGCTTCCTATCCGCCCACTCATTGGATCGTTGCAGCGTTTCCGGTTCCGCGCCAATTAGTTATGAATTTCTTTAGTTTTTGTTGCGTATGATTCGACGATGCGTAGTCTCTTGTAAATATAATTGTTTCCTACATTTCTTTTTTGTAAAACGACAGCAAATTGATTGGATCGGAATAATTATAATGCAATAAAATAGTTTAAAGAATGAGGCTATCAAAAACAATGATTTGTTTTACTTCCTGCGTCCCACTCCAACGCTGACACGCAAAATTGACGCGGTTATTGATACTTTTAATACAATTTCCCAATTCACGTTTTGAAAATGCATTTAGATTAGTTTGGACGAGTACCCGGTTGAAGGAAAATCCCTAATGTGGATGCAATAATATCGTATCAAACAATGTTTCTATAACCCAACATAATAATTACGTTATTTAAACCTTGACATATAGGAGAATAATTTGAATGATATTGAAATAAAACTATGTTATGGACTTCATTGCGGTTTTATATGTTATAATTTTCTCCCAACTGTTCGAAGAATTTGCAGCCACGTCAGGTCAGGGTGTGGACCGAGGTGGAGGTCGTCCAAAAACAAAGGTCGGGAGAAAATAATAATACAAAACATCGCGATAAAATCTGTAAAACTCTTTTATTTTTATTATATCGAATATTCGCGTAAACATAAATTATGATTGAATAATATTTATTGAAAGCGACACTGAAATGTTTAAGTATATTTTTAACAATTAAATAAATCAATACAATAAATAAATTTAAGAGCCAATAGAGTTTAACGGTCTAAGGAGTTGCAAAGCAACTAGAAATAAGCTATATGTTGTTGGCCACAAGAACTAAAATTTATTACCTGTCCTTATTTATAAAACAATTTAAGATTTATTAATCAAAGTAATGACTACAATTATTACCTTGTTATTTTGAAACACTGATTTAATTATAACTGTGATCAATAAGTTTACAAACATAATAATTACAGCATGTTATAAGGCTCTTTTGTTTACGCGTGTAAATCGTTTTGAGATCCACGGTGTGAAGCCTGAAATCTCATACGTTCACGGCGAAGAGTGTAAAGGAGTGGCTTGCAGTGCTTTACTATTCCAAGGACTGGGCTATGGTGCCATTTTTCTTGGGTTGTTACTACTACACACTTACGCTTTACATCCCCAGTGTGCACCTAGTGCACCAACATTGTGTCATGGGTAGAACATCTCTTGATGTGAGAGGCGAGCTTATCATCATATCGAGCACAAATTTCGAACACCTGGCTATTGAGCAGTGAAACACAATATCACTTTGCTCATCAAGTTTTGATTCGAACCCAAAAGTTTAGAGTTGTAACTTCGCAGTTTTTGGGTGGTCACGGCGCTAATAATTATAATCAAGACAGTTATTTACTGATCGAGTTTGAAATTATGTAAAAAAGCAGATCTTTTTCACAAACGATACAGCAACGTATCTCATCAACACCTGTTAAGTGTTTAGTTGTAATGCTTGTTAACCAGGCGCTTTTGATCAAATTTCATTTGTTAACTCTCTTAAGAATCGCCCGGTGATACAAATTGGAATCTCGGAATAGATTTTGTGAGGAGAACGAATATGTTATAACAACGAAGCATGCATCCAGTTATTGTTGGGTAGAACCTTGCTATACTCAATTCGCCTACAGCAGGAATGGCCCCTCTGTACCATGGAGGTATTACAACCTGCTTCCAAAAAACCTGTGTGGACTTGCAGTTATACTACAAGTTTTATTTTACGGTCAGTAAGACATACTGACTCCTACTCATTTCACCTTCTAGAGCCTCATTTCTTTCTCTAAAGACTAGTGACGATCGTATGGTTAGCATTAAACATTGTTTTTTAAGGTTTTACGTTTCGTTTACTGTATTCAGAGTATAAAATCAAATACAAAACGGATCTCACAAATTGGGGAAATCATGGCACATTGAACCCTTGCATAATTGAACATTGAATACTTCAACGCTACTCGCTGTTGCCTTAAAGGAGATAAATACATTTAAAAAAATAAGGTTAATTTACATTTATTTATTTTTTTTTAAGAAATCGTTCTGTTTATAGCTGTTGTAAATAATTGAAAGTTCAATGGGTAGTTAAATTTATGTTTCCTCCAAAATTTCCTAATATTCTAGATGTGACATATGTATCATTGTTTGTTCTATTTTGTACGCATCACTGTCAAGAAATAGTATAATTTGTTGTGTTAATTCTAGTTACTATTTATCTCCACAATCCTCCTCCTCTCAACGCTGCAGCTAATACAAGCTGCGTTTGTATATGGAAAACACTTGACTCCCACACATAATACGCACAATCTATTCATCTTATATTTCAAAATTACTTAAGCCCGAAATAGTATGATCATTTTGATGTTAAAATTACAAAGGCAAATGTAATTTCGAAGGATATTAGCCACAGTCATTTATTTACACGAAAATGTAAAACAAAACAAAAGATCTAGGTTACTATAAATTAAAAACGGTGAACATAATCCTGACAAGTGAAGGCAGACTATAAAATTAAGTTAAATTAGTGCAAAGCGATGTTAGGAATAAATATCTACTTACGTGCGCATTATTTCGCGTGTACTTCACAATATAAATTTATAGTCGGATTAGTGTCAAAGAGACTCGGTAATGACGAAACCATGATTTTGTTTTGTATGTTTCCAATCCCATATTTACTATAAATAAAGTCTTATTTCTAGCAACAATAAGACTTTTATTCTTGAACTGTTTCAAGTTTTAAGTGTTATAACAAATGTTTTGTCAATGTTTATTATGTGTGATAGGTCTCCACGAATATACGATCTTGATAATCATCTAATAAACGCTATTGTGAGTTGTGACACAATGAACGAAAACTCAAGAATGAGTTATTTTATTTAATGATATTACAGATCAGGCAAAAGCTTCTGAGCGAACTTTGACTCATACTACGATCTTTTGTATATTAGACCTAGATTAAGATAATACATCTAAATCTAGGTCTAATATACAAAAGATGATGAGATACTGTGATGTATTATATATCATATAGATCAATTTTACTTTATGGTTACCACTTGCAAACTCCACGACCCTCGATATTAGGGAGGGAGAGTCGAATGGTGAGGTTTTAGACTGTATACCGGATAGAAGAAAAAGGGGTTACCAGGGGAAACGCAGTCTACGTCTTTGACAACTTGAATACTTCCCCTGCGAGCACATAAAGCGTGAGGGGGCTGATTCTCCTAAATCCTTTACAGTTTACACGTTTGCGTCTAGTAGTCATATGAACTAGTGCAGTGATTGTGCGGCGGAGCGCGGCGGACACTTCATTACGTGGATGTTGACAAATCATCGCACCTATGCTCCGATGCTCATCAATAACACCTCGCCTTGCTCCTGTAATTACGGACGCAGCACCTGTCACCACACGCGGCTTTGTCTGTTTACGTTCACGAATAATCAACATGTCAATGGACCAGTATGGCAGAGGGAGGATTTTCTTTATCAGAGGCAGGGAGACAAAGAGAGAAAAAGAGTAGTTAAACATACAAGCGAAAGGTGATACTGAAAAATTTAAGAACGTTTGCTCGACACTATGTAGGTGTAATTTAAATAAAAGATTTTTATTTTTGTTCAGTATACTGGATTACTGTTAATAAACGGTATCAGTATCTTAAGCTATTTTTTATACATCAAAGTCTACAAAAAGTCTTAAATTTGAATATTCAATATACTCGAAGTACAATAAGGTATCAAAAGTTACTTTAACTAATGAAACTTATATGATCGAATCTCGCAAGCTGGATCGAAAACAACGGTTCTCTTGAGCTAGGGCTCCTGTGGTATTGTACTTAAGTGCGATAACAAAAATGCACATCAACATCTAAAGTAAACTAAATCGCAGCACTGGGACGTACTACAACCGATAATTACCAGCTGAGTGATGTTTACACGTATTCAATAACGTAACCCATTTAAGTTAAGAAGTGCGCAATAATTTGCAGCGTTGATGCGAGGAAGCCAGTTCCGGCTCGCTGCTCCGCGCGCCTCGATACCAGCCTCGGAATGATTCATACTGGACTTGACCGGTGGATGGCGTGGGTGATGATATAATTCTGGACCTGAATAAAATTGCGCAATGTTCAAAAATTTACAGATAACGTAACGCACTTCACGTGGTCTCAGTTTCATTATTCACACTTTGGTTATATAACAGATTTAAGAATACAGAGATTCGCTCATAGGTACAATAGCTTAGTCGAAACCCTTATTTTAATAAATTAGGAACTTTAGCGCTGTTCGGGTCATGACTAGCATATGTATAGAATTGCTGCTTTCACGTTCGATAAAAGAATAAATTTTAAAAAACGTATGATGGTTGCGGGACTCGTTACAAACAAAACAAATTGTCAATGTGAACGTTCCTTTAGAATTGAATTTTGTTCGTAGTTTCACCTGCATCTGAGATTAATTTATTTTAGTGCGTCGAAATAGAATTCGTAACGCAACCATGACTTATAAAAATCCATTTAAATTCTCATAAACCGCATTTAAAATTATTCTGTATCATTAAGAAACAGCCTCAAGGTCCAGGGTGCAGCGATATTTGTTTCCTGACAGTGCGCAGGCGCAAATGACGTTATCTTCTTTTATACCTTTGCCCTGCTGCGACCTCTGCCTGATCGGATTATGTAGGTTAGCTATATCACTTAATATGCCCAAGAGGTTCGATTATAGTAGCCTCTTGACTTTGTTATTACACATTGGTTATGAAATATGGTTGATGTTTATAGATTGGTATCTAAAAATCAATTTTAAACTGTCTAGTTCAAAACATGTTTGCATTTCTATCTTTGAAATGCAAACATGTAGAATTTGCATTTAGAATTTCATGAGAACTTGTTACTACCTTGAATTAATTTTTTTTTTAAATACCAGCATGTTTTTTATTATCATGTTTAGAATATTATTATTTAATTAATCAATATGTCGTTTTAACGTAGCGCACCCTTTTGAAGAGGTATTACTGGATGTTCAGATTCTGTCGCCAATCAACGCCGCGCCGTGCAAACATTAATGTATTCCTGTTTTAACATTATAGGCAGTCAACTGTGACTTAAGACTGTTTTAGCATCAGGTTACCAGAGCAGTACCCACAAGGCTTAGTCATTTATACCTATAGTTCTGTAATAATTTATAATTCTAACTGTTGTTTCTGTTTAGACACACTTATGGCGCTTATTAGACGATTACCTAGCTGGTGTCATTTAGTTATTTAAAAAACATTATTTATTAGATTATTATATTACGCAGGTATAAAGTTATATTAAATCACCGTTTACTAAAGCCGAGGTCCCGACATTATGGTAATCCGAACGAGTCGTGTCCTTTCTGTTTGTAAACACGGTTAAGTCGGTGTCCGGTCATTTGTAACAGAGACCACGGGAGAGCAAGTTAACCCTTCATAGACACTTCTGTATTGGTAGTTGTTGTCACAGTGAGGGTATTAATGATCCTCCTAATAAAAGCTTTGTTAATTAATATACTCAGCGAACAACGAAGCGACGACCGAAGCCTAGTAGGGAATAAAACGAACTACTAACACGTCCGCATGTCCATAAGTTCAAAACCCAACAACACTTCTGACATTTCTAAAGTTACGCGTGTATTTTTTAGGAATTATCGCTTGCTTTAACGGTGAACGGAAATATCGTAAGGAAACCATTAAAAAAAATTAAGGGCATCTGAAGTCTGCCTATTTGCACTAGGCCAGCGTGGTGGATTAAGGCCTGATCGCTCTTAGTAGTCGAGGAGGCCCATGCCCAGCAGTCGGACAGTATATAATACAGGGCTGATATTATTATTATGAATAGATAACATTTATTGTTCTGTGTAGTGTGGATAAATATATCGATTTATGTAACCGTCCATCAATGTAGGTACACATCTACCGTGTCTGTTTCAGTTACTAATCAGCAGTAAGATTGACATGTCCCAAATTAGAATACATTTTAGACAATGCCATTTGGTATCGAAACACTCTTCTAAAGACACAGTGTAACAAACACATTGTTCTACGTAGGTTTAAATATATTTCACTCTTGATTATAATGATCTGTGTGACCAAATATCTCCTAAAGGGTTATTCGATCAGTAACACTACACAAATCAAAAGCGAGGCCGCGCGGAATCTTCCACATTTTTATGCAAATGCACGGATTATTAACGATGCTATCAAATTATTGCATAACACTTGGGCGGAGCGAGGTTATGATGGACTATGGATGAGTGTCATAATCAATACTACACGTAGCTACCTTAATATAATTGTAATATGAGTGGTTTTCGTCTGTCACTTTAGGCCCTTATACCCTGATTATTAATACTGTCTGATGTTACATGACACAGGTGGCTTATAAAATTGAAATGACTTATAATTGGGATTTAAAAACTGATTTCTAATGGTTTGGAGTTAGACTATGATGTTACCTGCGTGATGCAGGTCTGTAGACTGAACATACCTTTCAAATTAACTTAGAGAATTTTGAGGCGTTCGTATTTCGTCATATCTTGTAAAATAACGATAAAAGTTATAATAAATTTTACGACTGGCACAAATAGTTTTTGGCATTTCGAACAAAAATTGGTCCGCATTCCGTGACCTTTAGGGTCGGCCCACAGCCGCAGTGATATAACGAAGCAGGTAGCGCGGCCACGGGAGATGATGAGGCAACCGCCACCTTTGCCGGGCCGGCGGTAATGACATTCCGTACAGCAAAGGCAGTAATTTGTCATAAACGCAATAATGGAGCTAACTTACTGATATTTTAGGAGGTAAAGTGTGGTACTTGTGTGCTACGTCCTATGATTTCCTTGAGTACGTGTCTAAATTCGAGCCAACCCATTCTCTGATGACAAGTTTTTGTAAGTCCATCATTCTGGTCTTACTATACCTTGGATTTTAAATATAACAACCAACTGGTAAACAACAGATTTAATAATTTGGTACAAAAACTTAACTAACTACCATCCACCGAGCTTGATGTGTTTGATACGCTTGATGATGGTGGTCGGGGGGTGTATGTGTGTGTGCAGGGGAGCCACCTCGTGGATGATGGGTGCGTGCAGGTGCGCGTGGTCGTAGTGGTCGGTGATGATGGGCGCGTGCAGGTGCGCGTGGGACACGTGCGGGTACGAGTGCAGCGTCGGCACGTGCAGGTGGGACAGGTCGTAGTGCAGGTGGCCATGGTGCAAGTCGTGGTGGAAGTCATGGTGTAAGTCGTGGTGGTAATCATGGTGCAAGTCGTGGTGGAAGTCGTGGTGCAGATCGTGGTGCAGGTCGTGGTGCAGGTGTGGTGTCAGCAGCCCGCCGGGCTCGCCGAAGATGCCGCGCTTGTCACGAGTCTCGGACGGTGCGGCCCATGCGGCGCCCAACAACAGGATGCACACCTGGGATTAGAAGAGCGAATTAGATCTTTATACTTTTATTCTTAAATTCATTCTGCAACACTCATCAGTCAATATAAATTTGTTTAAAATACCACATATTCTATTACAAGAAGATCCCTGTAGAGAAATAGAGAGTTAAGAGAGATAGTCACGATCGGGTGACCTACTAGTTCGTTTATCGGCCTTCTACTATAACCAAGGCGGTTCGAGATGAGGATGGCGGCAGATGTTACATTATGTATGGTGCATCACTAAGTTTTAATCAATTTTATGACAACGAATATTAATGATTATTTTGATTCATTTATGCGGACCTCGTTCTCCTTATATACTTCTATATACACTAGAGACGTCACGCGGCGTTGCTTTAGTAAAATAACATAAATTAAATATAGCAATAACCCTTAACTAGGTTAAGAGATATGATTCTAGTGACGTAGTGGGTTATGAGAATTTAAGTTAAAACGTAATTAAAAAATTAAAATCTATCTCTATTGATCTTCTTCTTGTTCTAAATAATGAATAAAATGTGGTTCTTTTCACTAAAACATGAGGAAGAAAAACAAAAGTTCGTTTAGTGAATGAGGCTGCTATGATGTTCCGTACGATTTTCATGAAGATTCTATTCAGTATTCTGAAGCCATAGTCATTCAGAAATTGAATACATAATTATTATCCTTTTCCTCTTGTATGTAATCTAACAGTCATTGGTTAACATTTAACTGAAGCCTCACAGCACACCACACTAGACCCTAACACTGATAAAAAATCAGCCTACGACCTTACATAACAAAACTTTCTATAAAAAAACATTTAAAATTCCGTTCACAAATCACTGGTAATTGATAATGAACTCACGAAGAACTTCATGATGGTTTCGAGGGTCTTGCACTTGTGATGCTTTGGGCCCGTTGTCGAAGAAATTTATACTGGGTAGAGTCATTAATTCGAGTGGTTGCGACAGCGGACCCTCCAGCCCTGCGGCCGGGTTGTGAAATAGTGGATGATACACTTCCATCAGTATGAATTATTAATTAGTTACGTGATGTGCCCTTCGGAGGGTCGGTGACAATATTGATGAGACGAGAAGATGCGATTACAACGTATTATCGGATGCTACTTAAATACGGTAAAAAAACAAAGCTTTTGAGTTGTTCCTAATTGCTCATATTTTGTTATATAATTTAAGAAAAGGAAATAGGCAGAAGACTGTATTGGAATTTGGGAAGATTTATTAGATCTTTCTCGTATTTGTCTAAAGACAATCACCAGTTTATGTCGACGAGACAATTTGACATCAACCCGGACGAGCCGACCCGTTCGTGCTGTAGATACAATAGGCTTTAACGCAATGTATTTACTAATAATTGATAATTTGGGACTATATACCATTATTATGTACGCAAATAACGGATACTTAAATTGTACATAACTGCGTAACTACACTTTGAAGTGCCGTTATACAACATAAGACATAAAATTTTATGTTCGGAATGATCTCAAAAATAAACATTGTGCCATTATTTTATTGGAGTCTTTAGATAAAAAGACTAGTTTCGATTAAACGTCACTAAATAATAGACATTTCAAAAAAAGGAAAATTTTATACACGTTCAAGTACAGTGCATCTGCTGGATATGGATCTACTTTATGTGACATAGTTACTACAAGCCTGGTGTGCTCGTCACTTTATCAGTCTAGTGTAAGTATTATATATTTTATATCAAAAACAGTACTTGCACTATATTTGTCTGACCATGCAGTTGTAATTTAGAACCTCATCTGTGTTACAACTTATCTGTGTAATATGGATATAGTGATAAGTCTATGTAGCAATGAGAATGATGCTTCTTGCGTCGATAGAAAACAATATATAAGAAAATTTATAAATAAATATTACATATTTGAAAAAGTAGGTATATCAAATTCAGTTTCATGTTTCTTAAACAACTGCGTCTTAGCAATGATATTGTAAGTACATTTTCTAGGAACGGAAGCTATTTAAGAGTGTTGTTGATTATATATTTCTAAGTTATACTTTAAATTAACCTTTAGTTTTTATGTAAAGATGTGTTGCATCAGGTTATTATAGTAATAAATTATAGCTTTAGACGAATATTCACGTTCCGAAGGCCAAATATTGAAGCGTACATTAGTCGTGACCTACAGGAATTTCATTTACATAATGCATATCTCGTAACACTTCTGTACCCCTTATTGATTTTTTCGACATGTGCTGGAGCTGATGTTTCATGTATATTTATTCCAAAGAAATATGTATGCATGTGATTTCCGCATGATAGAATGCGCCTGAGTGTCTATTCTTAAGTACCCTATTTCAGCCGCCAGACAGAGAGCACGTAGTCACCAGTGATATTGGATAATAACAGTTATAACATATGATATGACATGTTGACAAATCGATTACGGTTTTACACAGTTTTGTGTAATAAAGAGTTGGACATTTCGTCAATCGGTTTCTCCAGAGGTTGCACCAAATTTCACTGATTTATTAGGGTTGTTTTAACTATAACGATTTCTTTCCTAGATCTATCAAAAAAATGAGACCACGCTAGTGCTTCTTGCCATTTTTTTAAAATATAAAAATGACTTTGAATTGTTAGTTAATTGTCAGATTTATTATTTCCAGTAGTTCCACTTAGAAAAGAAAAAATAATAATAAGTACCAGTCGACGCGGCGCTGGAATAGTGGTGGTTACATGTGCCCCTTACTAAAACTTTGAGCAATATGACATTAAACTTATTGCTATAACGTTTTAAGTAGGTACATAGTTAATATCTAGACTTTTTGAAATACAAAAATTAGTCAAGAGACGTTTGCATTAATTATTCTTAGTACAATGGAATATTCTAAATATGATATACAAAAGCCCAATAAGGAGACTTCGTGATAATATTTGAATTTTCATTATAAAAATGCACTTAGTACACCAAAACTCCTATATGGTAGTCTGTGTTTTAAAACACAAGCTTGTGTCATGAGAATTACGCATTAAAAGGAATTTGGATAAAAATATTTTATAAATGTAGGAAATCAAACCACCTTAATATAGTTTCAGAGTTAATTATTCCTTGTGAAGACATCTGCTTCTGCAGTTGTATTATTACTGAATGACTAATACTGAATTATTATTGACTTTATATTTTTTAAAAAGATCAAGATGGCAATGCTTATTGGAACTTCTGGGTTCAGATAGCTTGTATATTCATAAAGGTTATGATGATCCATCACACTGCTTTTATGGTATTATCGTCCGTCTCTTAAAACTTCTTATAATTTTAAAAAATGGTCCCACCGTTTAACATTAAATGCGAAAACTTGCCTGAGCAATGGCAATTAAAGAAATATTAAAATAAATTAAAATTAATCGTATATTGGATTGACCAACACATGTTTAATTCATAGCGGGACCGACTCGGCGTCACCTCGCGTGTTGATTTTGATTCATGGATATTTCCTTTTTGGTTTGTGTTACGTGAACAATGTAAGTGCCGACGCGCGCACGAGTGATCGCTGCTGTTTATTATTTATTGTCGCAAAAACAACACGAGTTAAAACAGAACAAAAATAATTATGAATGTAATCTCTTAGTTTTTATAATCGAACGCTTTAGACACTCGGCGTGTAAATAAGTGTGTATAAAGTGGGTAATAAACGTTAATTGACGCCATCCTGTAGTAATTTGTCTACAGCATGAATGGACCGCCTAGGCCAGTGTACCAAGTCAGATAGACTGCCTTGTTCTAACAGCTCAGTATGGCATTTCTTCTAGCAAGAGAGATTTGCAAAGGCCTAGAGTCTCTCTCCTTTCCTAATACATTTTGCTACTTTACAACGTCGGCAGTACATCGCTTATTCTTTTAGTGTTACGGATATTTACAAAAACTTGTACATTTTTTTACCTAAGCTATAATATCGTAAAATTTTACTTTCAGATAAGTGGTAAATAAATATCTTCTATTGTATTATTTTGTTTTTGAATTTAATATAAAATATGATAATAAAAATTATTTGGAACATCGAGCCTGGATGTCCGCTTAACGCCTTGTAAAACCAACCTGAGCATTCTAGTACACATAGCAGCCCTACACTGACATGTGCTGCGGAGTCGTGTTTGTTACGAGCGCCACTCCCGCAGCAGCCCCACGTATGTAGCTCGCAGATGTGACGTGAGATAAAGTAACCCGTTCACGCGCGGAATGTGCACTCTGTTGAGTAATGTGTTATGTATATGGCACACTCTAGATGTACTTATTTTTATTGAGGTCCGGATTTTAAACAGTTGATCAGTGTTAAGGATATCATGCAGCGAGATTTAAGACTCACGATTTTAGATAGGAGATGCATTTTTCCGTGTTTTTATATTGTTGTAAAAAGAAGCGATAGTCTAGTGGCAAAAGATAGCTGAGACAGAGATTCCAGGTTCGATTCTAATACAAGAATATCGTCCCTGAACAAATGCTACTTTGAATGCTTGCTGTAATACACGATGACGGTGAATTGTGAAGCGCGTCGAAGTCTTTTTCTAGTCGAATTTCCCACGTAGCGTGTTGAAGGTTGTACCGCACGCGTCGCGTGTTTTCTAGTTTTATGTGAGCATTACATCAGTTCGACGAGGATGCCTCGCTCGTGACCCGTTTGGAATAATTTCCGTAGGTTTATTAAGCTGTGTAATTAAGTATTATTGATGAATGATTTTAATTATTATTTTGTTTCTTGACTAGTTGTCAGATGTAAAACAGGAACTATAATTAACATATTCCATCGCGTATCCTTTGTTCTAGGTTTAGAACGAGAAAGGACATTGTCAGCTATATATTTAACGAATCGGATCCGATCGCTTTTTTGTTTCCTTAATCGTTAAATTTCAAAATATAAATGTCTGACAGATAAGTGAAACATGTATGTCCGTGTGTTCCACACGTTCAGCGTGAGTTCTGGCTACCCACTAGAGCGGTCGTGTTGCGCCACCGCTATACTTTCCGCATTGGTTTATTGGTTTGTTATAATTACTTACATTCTCAGCGCTATTGACATTTGTTATGTCATTTATGTTTGTTATGTATTTTATCAAACGCTGACATAATTAGAGCGAGATAATAAACTCTAATACTACTACTAATAACTATTCCGCATTATAATAAATTTCGTTTAAATTGTTTTTCAATTTATGTGTTGGTTGCCTAATCGAACTAAGCCAGTGTGGCGGACGAAGGACAAATCCTTCTCATTAGTAGAAGAGGCAGTGGGACAGTAATATATGGCTGTTATTTATATTTTTATCTGCGCTGAAGATCATGACTAGGATCACAGTTATTGTTTTAGCAAACTAAAGTGTGTCATGTGGCTATAACTGGGTAAAGCCCTGTCATAAAGTTTGAAAATAGAGAATTTATTAAACCAAGGTAGGATATATTCAGTTTGGACAACAATTAGGAGCTTTCAAAATTCCTTGTGATCAATTAATACAATCAATGAAAATTTTTATTGAATTAATAACAATTCTGATTTAAAATCAGGTTTTAAACGTAATATAGTCTTTAAAATCAAGTTTTAAATGAAATATAGTCAGTATTTAAAACCTAAACTAACTCTTAATAATATCCGTCAATTTACCCACAATTTAATAGCCATAAATCTACAGATATTTGTTATACCTGCGTAGAGAAGTTCGCTATCGCGTATGTGGCTTTCCAGATAGAATTTCGCAAGTTTCCGTTTCCGCTTGCGACAACGCTGGGCCTATTTCATTCAAGTCTTGCAAGTACCTTTTGCCATTAAACGGCTTTTATATCAATGTAAAATGACTATTATGTGATAAAATATCAATTAAATCATGAAAAAATATGCCCTTCGTTAACCTCATGGCGGCGCTTGGTCGGTGAACCGTGTTTGCATTCGACGTAAAGAAACAATTAGTGTGAGTTTCGTGATTAGGGATTGGACATGCACAGTACAACGATATGTTCGTTACTTTAATAATAAAATACGATATTTGATCATTAAACATTTTTGTCAGTTTTGAAGCCGCTTACCAATTTCGCACGATCAGAGTGGCTTTCAAATAACGTCTATATCGATTTATAGATTAAGTTGTACCAATTTTATAACACTATTAAATATTTATAATTTGCCCAATATACTCGCACCAAATCCACTGACCACGTGTGAGTCAATAGTTAGGAAAGCTATGATTTATGTTGGGTTTATACTTGTATCTGTCAACATGCGTTCGTTAGTTCAATATCGTTTGTTAATTGTAAATAGGGCGAATGGTTCTGACCCCTAAGGTTCTATAATATTTGCTAACTGTCGTATTTAGACCTATTAATACGCTAGTACGAAGCGTACGCTCCGTGCGTATCAGTGGGTCTTACTTTTATAGGGCCTCTATCTTTTGAATCGTTATAAGTAATTCGCCTTAATTTTCAAAAAATATGTTTTATAATAGCGGATATTTTTACAAATAAATTGAGACAGAACAAAAATTAATGATACGTTAATTAGATACGTAGGTACTTAATAACTTTTTACTTTTAATAGAGAGTTGTTTTTGTAGTTAAACTATAAATCAATCAGTAAGTAAACAATCTTATTAACCATGTTGTTGAATAAATCAGTTTTGATTCATGGAACGTATAAACTTGGTTATAGTTGTAAGCGAAATTACGTAAATGGTATAGATAGTGGTAGTATTCAGAACGAATTTGCATACTTACTTCCATATAAAGCTTTCGTATTCTAAAGCGAATAATATGATGAATTTACAAATAATCTAGATATAATTTGCTTTTAAATACAAATTCAACGTAAATTTTCGCCTTATTGGAAGGACTAGTTAATTCATGTATTTTGATACTCAGAGTTGAGAAGTGTTATAAGAGATTATAATAATAACTAGATTGCAACTTGTTATAAGGATTTTAAACAAATAAACACATTTTTTTAGAAAAAAATATATTAAAATATGAAACGAGGACGTAATTGAACAATTAATTTGGCACTCGGATACACGCGTACACTAAATCAAGTCATCTAATAAACTGCGCATACTGTCGACAACAGTTTGCTAGTTCTGACAACCTGCCTGCTTAATATTACTTGAAGTGTCGCTCAATGCCATCCATGTCCGAAGCCATGTCCGAAGCCGAGGGAGCCGTAGAGCGGCGCGCTGTAGGCAACGCCGTGTCCCAGCACCGGGGCGGCGGCGACGCCGTGTCCGTACAGGCCGAGCCCGTGGCCGTAGTAGCCGTGGGACACGAGCGGCGCGGCGGCGGCGAGGCCGTGCCCGTACACGCCGTGGTCGTAGAATCCGTGCGAGATGATCGGCGCGGGCGCAGCGACCGCAGCACCGTATCCGAGCCCGAGAAGGCCGCGCTTCTCGTTCTTCTTCTCCTCGACGGCGTGCGCGGCGACGGCCAGCAACAAAATGCAGAGCTGAGGAATATTTAAAAATAATAAATAGATGTATTGTAAACACAGAATATTGGTAAAAGAGCAGATGGAGCTTTTGGAGGTAAGGAAGCCCCATGAATACTCAAAATACAAATGTCGTTTTGCCATATTTATTGCAGGTATTTAAATATTTTTTCGTGTCTGTTTCGTCTACTTTTCCTTACTTAATAAAATATAATTACATTAAAGTGAAAGATTGAAAACCAAAATTGCAATATGTCACGTGGATTCGAAGTGTGCTTATATAAATAGCATTGACAATTTAGAGTACCCACGAAGCTAGGAAATGAGTAGAAAAAGATATTGGTATTTGTAAATAATCCTATATAATTCCGTAGATTTATATTACTTCGCGCGATAAAACAGAATAAATTACAAGCATAATTAAATTTCATGTTGTATTATGAACTAAACTTGAATGACTGCTTATTGCATCAAATGTGACAAACTACTTGAAGGTATAAAAATCATTTCTAATGGCCGTAGACAGCAGACGCCATAGTGAAGCAATCATACGCAATGCGCGCGTAAATGGATCATTCCGCGTAGAGACAACGTTTGCGGATTTTTATAGACTACATTTCTATGACCACTTCGATATAAATATAATAGACATTAGGTGTAAATATAGATTGCCAAATCATTTCACTAAACTTTAAATCATGCGACAGAGGAGGGTGTATTGTGATAACATTTTAAAGACAAAAAGAAGTATAATACGACGTTTATTTAAACTGCAACTTTCAACGTACAATACTTCGTCATAAGTTAGAGAATACTGAACAAAATGATCTAAATTATACACCAGCTAATACTACACTGATTCAGCGTTATGTCAATAAAATAGCAGGTTTTTTTATTAATACACTATGTATATGCGACATCTATACAGTCGGAAACAAAGTGTGTTGCATAATGAATGTCCTTCAGCTGCACTGTGGAGTGTGGACGCGACGAATGACAATCAGATATGGGTTATCAGAGCGCCGCCGTGTTGATGCAAATGTCAACAAATACCACAGTGCAGTGGATCTCTCGCCCTTCCCTCTGACGCGTCAGTAGGTACAGTACGCGGGTCACGAGGGCTCCCACGGTAACGGCGAAAGGGCAATCAAACATTACGCAAGGATTTTTCGAAACGGACCGTTTACCGAAGAATGTTTTTCATTTTATCTTCGTATTTGCCTTTTTTGTAGACACTGTTAAATGGGAGTGGATGTTGATCGAGTTGTTGCTGGGGATTCGGGTTCAACAAATAGTATACATATAATTTGCATTTTTAAATATTATTTGGGTATTATGACTGCCGCGGTGGCGTAGTTGTATTACGGTACAGTGCTGAGGACGCGGGTTCGATCGCCAGGTCGGGCAAAGTGACATTGGGTTTTTCTATTCAATATCAGCCCGTTGTCTGCAATTTGTCTGCGCACTAGTGTGTGTGTGTGTATAGGTATTGAAGGTACTATTTGTTGATTCCACAGTAAAGGAAAACATCGCGAAAAGTCCCTCCTAAGAGTTCCTCGTAAGAATGTTATAAAAAACCACTTGATATACAAGTTGTGATAATCCTGAATAACGAACTAATCCTGATGAATTGTCGAAAGAGTCGAGTATGGAAACTCGAAACTGGTAGTTGGATAATTGAACATAGGACTGATATTATTACACTGAACGCTTACACGTATATTCTAACAATGATATGTAGAGGCGCTACTTCGACCACCACTATTCTCGTCAGACAAGATCCTATTTTTTGTCAAAAAATAAGAAAAGAATCAACAAAATCAATTCACCCAGTCAAAAGTTCTGATGTAACAAACATAAATAAAGTCGAATTGAGGACCTCCTCCTTTTTTTTGAAGTCGGTTAACAAAATAATGTCACGTAGCTTTAAAAATTACTCAAAGCATAAGTAAAATTCTTGATTGATAATATAGGAATTTACAGTTTTACAGGTAACCAAGCTTTGAATTCATTGGTAGGAACGTAGAGCTTGTAAAGACTAATATCGATCGTATATTGGAGAATGAAATATATACTAACTCCTTTTCGCTATTAGATTACCGAATATTTCGGGTTTATTCGTGCGAATTATATCGAATGGCAATTTTTAATAATGTTAGATACTTAATTGATCTATTAGTGGAAATGAGACGTTATTGAAGGAAATCATATTATACCGATAGGTATTTAGGCACAATGTCCGTTTTCAGTCACTATAAAACTATTGAGGCCTATGTCAGAAAACAATCCAGGTAATTACTTTATAAATGTAGTATTTGAACAAACTAGGGCTTAGGACGTAGAAAGATCTAAAGTCGACTTCATAATAATATTTTTTACAATTCCTACCCATTAAATCATTTAACTTAGTTTTTTTTTTGTATTTTTTGGAAAATAAAAAACTTATACTTACAGCAGCCTTCATGTTGTTTGTTGTGTGGTGTGTAGGGTGGTGACGAGGGAGCGACTGTGCGAGCACTATGTCCTGCCGAGGCCCTGCGCGCCTTATATTGCGCCTGCGCCGGACCTAGCTCGCTGCCGCGCCGCAAGCGCCGGCACCCAAGTGCACTTAGCAGCTCGCAATTGCCGTGATTACAGAATCTTTGGTATAATTTTGTTTATATTTTCGTATCTTTTAAAAAAGTTGGATATTGCCTTTAAATTTTAAATTGGAAATTGAAACATCAATCTTCTACTAACACAGTTATTTGAGACCCTAAATTTTATTTCCGCTACTTGCTAATACAATGTCTTCCGATAAATTACATTATAACGTTTACGTAGATTTTCAGTAAAATTATAAAACCTGCCATTAGTTTTAAATTCTCTCGTCTATCTATCTCTATCAGTATGTACGGAAGCACACATACCTGCTTGCTCCTGGACAATCCGTATAGTCCTACCGGAGACTCGTGCGGCCGCTGCACCGAAACGCACAAAATCGTGGGAGCACGCGGCTGTCACTCGGTATCTGCTGCCATGACAATATGTTATTGTAATGTAACACTCTTTTTACCAATCATTTGTTCAATTGTGTGTATCGGTTCAATACGGTAAGGTCTTAATGGAGTAGGTTACTACTCGCCATACACAATATAACAGTGAAGTAAGTTGTTAGTACTTATTAATCGTAACGCTCTAATGATCTGTCTCGCTTTTCGTATTCTTGGAATTTTATTTTGGCTTCGTAAATGCAACTGATGAGGATTTTGCATTACTATAGTGCATTAAAGTATGTTGAAACTTTGTTGCGATGTTTGGGCAAGTTTTTATTCCGATAGTTTTTATCGGTACATTTTGTAGGTTGGGTTCTTACTTGTTTATTAGTCCAAATGTGTATATAGATTTATGGGCGATCGTATCGCTTACCATCAGGCGAGCGGCATAGTCGTCTCTTCATTCAACCACAATAAGAAAGAAATAATAAACGCTACAAGCAAATTCATGAACTTGCCTCTAGTTCATCTAATTTATCTCTTTATGAAATTAATAAAATTAATAACAGAAACGTTGCTGTTGACATTTCATCACAGAAGACAATTAAACAGATGCATTGAACACGGGCTTCCTGTTTACAGCAGCCGGCGCACGGCGCTGTAATATCTTACTACACGGTGCGAGCTAGTGTGCAAGCTGAGATGCGAGTTACTCTGCTAAGCTTAGCATAGCACTAACACCGTATATTTCATTATGCCGCAGTATTTCCGGACAGATACGACCTGGCGACCTTTAAAAGAAGAGCTTATTCCCACCTAAAAGTCCGGCAACGCATCTCTATGTCCTCTGGTATTGCAGAAGTTCATAGGCGGCAGTGGTCACTTACCAACAGGTGAATATTATGCTCGCCCCCCTATAACAAAAAAAAATTGTGAGGCGGTCAGTTACTCTCATTGTTATACTTATAACTATTTTTACAGTCATCTTTGGTCTACTGCCCATATCTATTTGGCAGTATTTGTTCGCCATGTAAAGCAGCTAGTTCACATTGCACGAGGACCCGAGGTAAATAGAGCTACATCAAATTTTAGTTTGCCTTGATTACCAACGCAACATCGTATTCTAGATCTATGAACTAAACTATGTTGCATATCATATTATGTTTATGAACTTAAAGCAAGAATTGAATGAACATTCAAATGCACGAATCTTATTTTAATTTCCTTGGAGATACTTTCCTAGTGTAAACCTTAACCATTAGTCATAGTGTAACAAGTGATTAATCACAGCGCATGAATGTGTCGCGCAAGTTTCCGCCGCGTAAAAGGCTTGCGTTATGGCGGGTGGTGTACTCGTGTGGTCGCTGGCCAGTGGCCACTCCTCATAACATTACCTCATGTGTCCACTCCTCCAGCCGCTGTTGCATGATGCTCCAGATAGGGTAATATTGCATATTGTAGTAGCTGACAGTCCGAAACTATGACATGAATACTTCATCGGAACGTTATTTATTGCCTTTAGAGACCAAAATTTATTATGCCAAACTTAAAAAGCAACTGAATTTTTGGACCGAATCGTGCGATTGATATGTTAAACATTCACTCTCAATTCAATCATGAAGACGAGCTCATACCTTAAAGTGTAGAGAAGCCATTGACTATCCAACGCAACGTAAAATTACCTGTATTAATAACCGTTTGAAACGGAATGTTTAAGGTACCTTGGCGACATCCGCATCCGTCGGCTTGTTAATCGGCTGGTCCAGATTAGCTGTATCAAGGGTGAGAGCGGGGATTGAGGGCTGAGCGCTGAGTGGCGGACATTGCGCAAATATGTCACTCGAGACGCCTTACCTGACCTTTCGTTTGTAAAATATCAATAATATCGCGATAATTTATTCATAAATGTCGCGTTTAATGTTACTAGAACAACGAGAGCATTTTTGGGTCAAAAACAGCGAACGAACACTTAAATCCATTTTTAAATTATTTCCGATTCATAAAGACAGTTCGGTACGGGATCGAACCTGCGTCTCCTAACTTGTCAACCAACACTAGAGTTTTTTGGCCGTCCTTCTCTGTTGAGAACTGCCTTACAAACTGGTGGTAGAGATTATATTGACAGAATCTAAAGGTTTACCATTTAATTTTTTTTTTATTTCAATACCTAGACCTAGTAAATAATTATTAGGCGCAATATGCTGGAGGTTCGTACGCCAGAGCCCGGTCAGTGACTCGTATTGTTTACTTCGCCACTACATGCGGTCACCGATTGATTTCCGCAAATTAATACTCCTAGCGACCACTACTACTCGCGGCGACCCAAGCACACAATTTCGTATGTTATCTTTATATACGTGTTATGTTTTACTCAAGACTCTGTCTGCATGAATGTTCCTATCGTGGTCCAGGCTATAAATTCCGACTTGCTACTTCTGTTATATCTCTTTGGCGTGTTTCACATTAATATCGGTAGCGTAGTTGTACCACTGTTCTGAGGTTTCAGGTTCGAATCCCGGGTCGGGCAAAGTGATATTTAGGTTTTTCTGTTCACTAGCTCGGAGTTAGGAATTTGTGTTCGATATGGCGATAAGCTCGCCCTCTACCACATCATGGGTCAGAAACCACTTGGCGAAAAGTGGGTGCCGTGGTTGCACTTCTGCCTGCCCTTGAGGAAATAAAGACACGATGTGTGTTAATTTTCTGCAATATATAAAACATGTTCGAATTTGTGATTTTCTTATGACCATTTTCAAGATAATGTTAAGTTTCACATATGTAATAATTTTGTCAATTATAATTAAACTTTTAACTCATGGCTGGTGCCATTCAATAGTCTCTGCCTACCTCTATTGGGACAAGGGCGTGAGTATGTACTACTGAAATTTTATTGCATTGAGAAAGTTATCATCTCAATGTTTCCGGGAAATCATGATAAAGCTACTATTAAATACTTTATTATTTAACTATAAGTTTGTGAGGCCAGAGCTATACTTAGAAATGTCACTCATGTTCCAAACCATATGGAATAATACTATGTAGTATGATAAAAAGCTAAATATTTAAAGTAGTATGTAAAGTAAGCGTTTTAACAGGAACCTTGTGTTGTTATTTATAAGCTTTCAATGTACGGCCGTTAATGAATGTAAAATTTTATGCATAATAGCAATGTGTAAGTTTAATGAGACACTATGCCCGTGATAACAGCCCTACGATAATTACGAGCGAGCAATAAGCGCCAAAACTGGGTCGCGCAGGCGCATGCGCAGATTTTGACATTTCTGTGCAGTTCATTTATTAGGTTCGCTGTAATGTATGTATTCGGAATTGCGTATCTCTATGGATCTCATATTTTGTAATGTATTTATTTTTGGTATTTAGTTAAGTCCGTTAAGTGCGGGATGTGATTTGACTATCTATTAAATAACTTAATTTTATTGCAATATAGTATGGCATTTCGATTTAGTAGTTGATGTAGACTGTAAGTAAGGCAGATCAATGTTATTGTAACTAATTAGTTTAAATAATTTTAAGTTTATAATATCAAATTTACTTATTTTGATCGTTCTTTATGATATTATGAATCTTAACTCAGCTTATTCCTGTCTTAAGAATATACTATTTTTTTTTACTTATTATCTTAATAATATATAAATGTGAATGTGAATGTCTGTTAGAATTAAATGCAGTCACGACTAAACAGATTTGGATGAAATTTGGCACAAGAGCAGAACATGTCCTTGATTATCAGATGGATTACTTTTATCCCCGTAATTTGCTCCTATGGGAGAGTATAAATTTTAAAATTTACTTTAGTTACCAGTACTTTTTACAGGTGACAATATGAATTGCTACAGAGATTTAAAGACTTTTGGACAGGGAAAAGCCTTATTGCGCGGGAAATTCTGCGGGTGAAACGTGTTTGAATGTAATACTTCATACTCGCTTCACGGTTCTATGTTACGGCTTCTGTACACAGGCCTCCTCTATTTATATTCGTCTCTCAATGATAAAATTATGTACATTTAGTAAATACCTGAAAGGCTTATTTAAAGTAAATATTATATTATATTAAAAGTAGAGAAATCTGCTTAAAGCCATATGGCAGTAATCACGAGATATTATTTATTTTGGTGAATTATCCAGCTATAAATGAAAGTTCAAGGATTAGAAATCGTGACGGCTTCTTATAGTTTTTAAGTAGTTATTCTTGAACGGGCAAAGCGTAAAGAGTGTTTTTTTTAAAAAAGAGTGATGTATAACTCGTACAGAAATTTGAATAAAATTATTATTTTCCCAGCACGCTAATTCCTCCCTTAGGTAAATTATGAAATGTTTATATATCCTATTCGCATATAAGGCTAAAGCCTTCGCCTGAGGATCAGACATTATCAAAAACCATTATTAGCCATATCGCTTAAAATCTTATCTGTGTCCTGTCTTAGTATATCGAAAAACAAATTATAATGTGTAATGGTATTAGAGCGGCCGCCACGCCAGTCGCCACGCGTCCCACCTGCGGCCCACATCTGTGCCGGACACGCGGCTGACATATCTGACGTTGTCTACACCACTCACATGGCCCAAACCCCAGCCCTGACATCATTACCATACACACGAATATTGTTACGTATCCGGGTGTTTTGTGCCGCGTCGCTTCTGGGCTAATTAGCTTTACCTATACGATATGTGAGGGATTAGTTTTGCTCACAGCTCCACACGTCTTACTAAAGTTAGATCCGAAACATTGAGGGAAAATGTCCTCCTACAAATTCTTTTTAAATTTGTTTAGATATAATTTGACAGATTAAGCTGTAATAGTGTAAAAAATTCTGAATCCTTTCTATTTTTAATAGTTTCAGGTGTAAAAAAAAAACGATTTATTTAAAAAATATAATTTATTTACAAAATAAATAAATTGAATTAAAGCTATGTTAATAAGTTACCAGTAGACGGTATTAGGCAATACATGAACGTGAATGCACTCGATCGAACAATGAACAATATCATTGTCACATATTTCACAAAAACTCGCTGTCCGTGATACTCGACACTCGCCAGTCAATACACTATCACACGATGAGGTAACACTCACACAGGGATTATCGGAAATGGTCGAGGGGGCGGTCGAGCGGCGGCTGCAGGCCCAGGGGAATGTGGTTATGGAACCGCTGCTGCTCGCCCTCGCCTTCCGAGCTGCGCCCTTCCGCCTGCGGCACGCCGTACTCGTTGCTCGGCTGCTGCGCGAAGTTGAAGTCCTGGGCGGGCTGCCCGTACTCCTGGGCCGGCTGCGGCGTGCCGTACTCCTGGCCGAGTTGGTGGTTGTTGTAGTTTTGATCGTACTGCCCCTGTTCTATCTGCGTCTGGATGTGGTGCTGCAGCTGGTGCTGGTAGTCATACTGCTCGTCCCCGGCGTGCTGCTCGAACACCTGCGTCCCCTGCTCCTGTGTGAACTGATGGTGACCGTCTTGAGGGTATTGTGCCTCTGGGTGCTGGCCTTGAGAAAAGTCATGAGCTTGCGGCTGCACTGGGTTCCAACCATCATGATCTAGAGGCACGGAGGATTGGTGTACTCCAGGCTGTGATGGTTGTATTTGAAAGCCAGGCTGTCCTTGAAATTGGGGCACATTTGGTTGCAGAGGTTGCACACTCAGATCGGGCTGACCGGGTTGCAAGTTGAAGCCGGGTTGTGGTTGTAAATGCACGTCAGGTTGTCCGGAATGATAGTTGATATCGGTTTGACCGGGTTGCACGTGGACGTCAGTGTTTCCTTGTTGACCGTGAATGTCGTATTGTCCGGGCTGGAGATGTAGCTCAGGTTGTCCGGAGTGATAGTGCACGTCTTGTTGCCCGGGTTGAAGGTGGTAATCCGGCTGTGCTTGGTGGTAGTGAACACCTGCTTGACCCGGCTGTAGATGGAACTCAGGTTGTCCAGGTTGTAAATGTAATTCAGGTTGTCCGGATTGCAATACACCAGGTTGTCCAGGATGCAAGTGGAATCCGGGTTGCACAGGTTGAAGATGCAATTCTGGTTGGCCTGGTTGAAAGTGTACTTCAGGTTGTCCATGGTGTAAGTGAACTTCTTGCTGTCCCGGTTGTAAATGAATTTCAGGCTGACCTTGATGTAAGTGGACTTCAGGTTGGCCGGGCTGTAGATGTACTTCAGGTTGTCCTGGATGATAATGAACTTCTGGTTGTCCAGGGTGGAAATGCAAATCGGGTTGAGGTTGGTGTAGATGCACCTCCGCTTGACCTGGTTGCAAATGAACGGCAGGCTGTGGGATCACCTGTGTGGGGTGTAATAGATTAGGCTCGACAGGCACAGGTGCTGCGGGCTGAGGATGCTCAAATACGACTCCATTATGCGCGCCACCTTGAGGCACGAGATGGTAAGGCGGGACCTGAGGACGATCGAAGAGCACCGGACCCACTCCTCCGGCAGCTGCGAAAGGTAGGAAGGGGGCCTGGTAATTAAAGGCATAGCGAGGATATTGAGCGAACACTGAAGTTTGTACAGCGCCACCAGGGCGTAAGATGTACGGGATCTGTTGAGCAATCGGGTACACTGGAGACACAACTGGGGCTGCCGGTAGAGGCACAGGTGGTCCAGGCAAAACAGGCTTCAAATGTACATGATTAACTGGTGCGGCTACGGGCACTGGCACAGCTGGGGCGGGGAGTACTGGCGCAGGTAATACTGGGGCAGGGTGGATCACCGGCGTGGGAGGCGGCACTGGCACAGGATGCGCTATCGTAGCGGTCGGCTGAGGCACCGGGACTAGAGGAGTTGCAGGGAGTGGCTCCGCGGGCACGATAGGGAACACCGGCTTTGGTTCCACGTGATGATGGTGATGGTGAAAATGATGGTCAGGTTTAGGCAAAAGCACTGTCTTTGAATGATGAGGGAACTTTAGCCCGTAGTGAGGATGAGGCACGGGCACTTTATGTCCTACTGGTACCGGGTATCGCGAGATAAGAGGATGAGTAAGAGGGACCTTCACCGCTGTCACAGCAGCAGTGGGAGGGTACGAGACGACCAACGGCTTCACGACGGAGTGCGTCACGACTGGGATGTCGTGTCCGAGCTTGTAGGGCGGCACCGCGGACAGGATGCCGCGCTTGTGGTGCTTCACTTTGGCCGCAATCCTGCCGATCAGCTTCGCCTTGGCCGCCTTGACGTGGGCGACATCGCCCGCCGCCAACCACGCGCACGCGCACAACACCAACGCGATCTGAAATCCACGCACCATGTTAACACGAGATCACATCACACGACACTGCACTGGCAACTCCTACTTACGCAGGTAAGCTTCATGTCGAGCGGTCGGCCGGTCGGCGCCACTACTACACTGAGACCGAGTACCATCACCGGCCGCCACCCATACTTATAACTTAAAACGCATCGCATTAGTATGTAGCTGGTGTCCACGTTTCACTCGGGGTAGCCGGACGCTCCGGCTGCGAACTTCGTCCTTACGCGATAATGCTTTCGACTGTTCCTAAACGAACATCTAAATGCTTCTTCCGAAATTGTAGCGTTCCAAATGCTGACTTATTTTAAGGTTGTAGAGTTCATTATTGTAACGAATGGTTTGTCTTATGCGGGCACGTAGCAGGCTGCCGTCATTCCTGTAACAAGAGCATGGACTCGCATACTAATCGATCAAACGTAATCGAGAGAAAATTGTACCATCGAACACAGGGACGGACTCAGGTGAGCACTTTTACTTTCTATACCCGACCACCGACTCTAGTGTGAGATGTTTTTTTATTCGCATAATTCTCTCGTTTCACAGCGTGCTATAATATTCAGATATCAGATACTGAATGAATATTTTATTTTGACAAAGTTACCTAGCATATTTTAATATTTTATTGACAATAATTTATCACTTATGGCTTACACCGTTTAAATATTTAATACTAGGGTATTATTCTGATCCGTGCACTACGATACGTAGATACTAGTAGATACTTCATATTGCGTACATAGACAAAACTTTATTTCATAATTTAATTGTCATTAATCACCAACCTCTAGTTCACGCCTGGCTTCCATAGCCCATCATTATGGTGCCCACGTCGCACGGTTACCAAATAACGACGATCACTTTCTTCAGCTCTCACTGAGCGTTGCGGGCGGCACTGATCACTTGCCATAGTGTTATTGGACTTAACCCCTTGCGCAATACTATAGCCCGGTGTTGACTAATAGAGCAGAGTTAGTGTAATATCGTCTGTACTGCCAATGCTTGGCCAACATCTTAACTTTGTACATTCATCACGTTCTTAGCCTACCTTTAATTGTATTGCAACTGTTTATCTTACAACCGTATGCTCTTACATCGATTATAATCAAAATGTTTTTTCCATTCCGTATGCCCCTATTTAGAAATATGAATAATTTTTCCAACTATTGGCAACTAAGTATAGGAATGAAATTGGGTAAAATAAATTACGTTTATTATTACAGTTATAGAATCCATGTTCAATAAAATAGACATAGATATCGTTAATTTTACGATAATTATTTAAAGTTTAATAAAGTTACTGAGCATACAAATATAAATTGACGTTTATAATACATACAAGAACAAAACGCTGATTTGCTCTGTCATTGTCATAATCCATTAGATTGCCAGCTTCCGCGTGTTTCGAATACGAATAAAAAATTGATATTATTAGCATGATTTCTATGCTAT
This sequence comes from Manduca sexta, assembly GCF_014839805.1. Taxonomy (NCBI): domain Eukaryota; kingdom Metazoa; phylum Arthropoda; class Insecta; order Lepidoptera; family Sphingidae; genus Manduca; species Manduca sexta. Next base: position 1,769,565 of record NC_051125.1, read on the forward strand.
CTATATCACACATCGTTAAAATATTATTCACCCTTCTCACTCTTACGTTAATAATTTTGTATAACATATTCCATGATTATAACTGTGTGTCAGATACTAAGATATTGTTATTTGTTTTGTAAATAAAGCATCGCAAAAATTACACCAAAGATTAATTTTATATCGTTTATCACATAAATAAAACTTAAAAGATGGAAGCCGACAGTGCAAAAACGTGTAGAATCTGTTTCAGAACGCAGGAGACTGTATTTTCTCTATACAGAAAACTTAAAGATTCTTCTCCCTATGAAAAGCTCGTAAACAGTACACACTTGAAAATAGCTATGAATGACGCCGGTCCTTCTTCCATCTGCTCCGAGTGTCTCACTGAGTTGGAAACGACGGTGAATTTTCTAGAAAAATGCAAATTGTCCAACCAGATTCTTGCAGCGATATTCAGTAATGGAATAAACGCAAGTGAGCAAATTAAGTGTGAAAATCTGATACAAGACTATGATAATCCTGCAGTGGATCTGTCTCAGGAGCATATCAGTGTTGATGAGAGTGTGGAGGTGAGGACTGCGCAAGTGCCTCCAGAGAGGAAAGTGAAGTGCAGTGATTGTGGTTCGAAGCGTCGCTGCCGGCACAAGTCTGGCTCTACGGTACATACGTGTCATTATTGCGGGAAGGTTTTCAATAGGATATTTAATTTAAACCGGCACATGTAAGTTTTGTTGTAGGTGAATTAGCACTCATAATTTATTTGTGACTTTACTTTGCTGATAGAAGTGTGCAGAAACATTTTTGTACTGAGGCTAAATTAACATAATGACTATTTTCGATGTAGTAAGACAGGACCTGGTAGTAGGTCTTGTATGTGAGAGTCCGCCCGGGTAGGTATCACCGCAATGTCTATTTCTGCTGCCTAGCAGCAGTGTGAAGTCACTGTTGTGTTTCAATTGACATTGTAGCCAGTGTACCTACTGGACATAATAACACTTAACAATCCATATCTCAGGATGGTGAGCATAGTGGGATACCAAACAATAATTTGTAATTCAAGGTATTAGACAGTATTTCTACTATTTTTGGGCAGTCATATTGCTTACCATCAGGTGAATGGCAAGCTTGTCTCATCATTCAAAGCAATAAAAAAAAACATACAAATGTGGAATGCTACTTGTCTTATTGATTGATACTATATTGGGACCACACTGTACTTACCAGGTCAAGCACATTATCCTATAAAAGCCAAAATAAAAGAAGATGAAAAAACAATTTGTAATATGTATGTAGACATATAAGGTATTATGTTAGTAGTAAAATTAATTTACTTGCAACAGTTTTAAATAGGTTGTTTGGTGTACAGTTCATGATGTGACTGATGACATGAGACTTTTTTATAGAGACTTTCCTACCCTCACACTCACCACTGCAACTTCTTTGAGATAGGATCAGCAGTGGCACACATTTTATGACACTGAGCTTTATCCTGCAACAATATTACTCAAACAGAAACATAGGGAGGACTTGGAAATATTAATTGACCAAGAATTCTGAGATATATCATGTATTTATTTTGCATTTTGGATCAAAAAATGTTTCTATTTAAATTATAATGGAGGTTTGAAAGGCTTACATAGATGTTTTTTTAAGAAAAATTTCAACTAGTTTTAAAAAACACAGAAAAATGTGCTAATTCCAAATATGTAATTTAATATTGCAAAAAAAGTTATGCTTATGTGAATTAGCCTTTCACACAAAAATATAAATGTTCATGAATTTATTCTGTCTGATTATCAGAATTTTTGATGATAGTGTATGATTGTTTCCAGTAAGAATCACAAGGGCGATGGTGCATGGTCGTGCCGGTCTTGCGGCGCGGCACAGGTGACGCGGTGGTTTGCCGAGCGACACTGTGCACCACTTGTGCGCCGCCCATGTCCTTTCGCCGGCTGCCACAAGACATTCACCACCAACAATAATCTTAAGACGCATATTAGAGCTCATAAAGGTAACTTTATGATGTGTATTATATAACAGAAGAGATTTAGTCAGCAAAATATTTGGCCATTGGTCCAATGACCAGGATCAGAACATAGGTGGCAGTTTAATAAATGTTTTACTGTATTATGCTTACAGGTGAGAGACCGTATGAGTGCAACGAGTGTGGTAAAGGCTTCACCAGTAAGGGCATATTAATAGATCACCTCAGGATACACACAGGTACAATATGACATTCACTTTATTGTTAATAACGATACATCAAAAGTGTCAGTTGTGTAACAATTTTTAAATTAAATCTTGTTATAAAGCTTGTTTAGACACAATGAGATTGGTGTAAGCGTTTTCCCCAAAGTTTCGTTTTTTTTCTTACAAGTTATCATTTCATATTAACGAATACTTAGTCAGGTTTTTACAGACAAAATGGCTATTCATTTGTACAATTGGATTTATCATTCAATTTATTTGCCCTCATAATATAAAAACCAATTATAATGTAGAGCAAATAATATTCGTTTTTTCGAACAATGTTGATAATAATATAATTAGCCATAGCATGATAGATGAGCTGTATCAGCTACAGGACATAAAATATTCGTCTTCAAAAGCAGGTTGTTTGTGTGCAGGTGAGAAGCCCTACATGTGTCCATTCTGCGGCAAGCGCTTCAGAACGAACAAGCTGTCGGCGCACGCGTGCGCGCGCGGCGGCGGCTCGGCGGCGCGCGCCCGTTCCGCTCGGGCGGCGCGCGCGGTGAGTGCGGGCGCGGGGGGCGCGGGGGGCGGCGTGTGGTGCGCGCTGTGCTCGCGGCGGTACGCGCACCAGCAGTCGCTCAACAAACACATGCGCAACCAACATGGACAGGTACCTACCTACCCACCTACTGCATTACTCGTGTCACCTTTTACAACAGGAGTACGGGTTTGACGGTTTTTAATGGTTGATAGTTTGGACACTAAACCTAGAAGTTATGTTTCATACTCTGATATCAGTAATAATAATAATAATATCAGCCCTGTATTATATACTTGCCCACTACTGGGCACCGGCCTCCTCTACTACTGAGAGGGATTAGGCCTTAGTCCACCACGCTGACCTAATGCGGATTGGTAGACTTCACACACCTTCGAAATTCCTATAGAGAACTTCTCAGATGTGCAAGTTTCCTCACGATGTTTTTCTTCACCGTTAAAGCGAACGATAAATTCACAAAGAATACACACATGATTTTAGAAAAATCAGAAGTGTGTGCCCTTGGGATTTGAACCTGCGGTCATTCATCTTGTCAGTCTGTTCCACTCCCAACTAGGCTATCGTCGCTTATATCAGTAAAGTGACTACATATTAGCTGATTTTAAGTGTAGCTAAGGCTATTGAGCTGCGAACTAAAAATATAATATCAATGGTCAACAGAATTATGCACTCAACCTGTCAAGACAAAAAAATTACTACATAGGTATTAAAGTTTTCAAGTAAGTATAGCATACCTTTTAATCATAATGCCATACTTTTGGACATGGTTCACGGTTAATAAAATGATGTTGAATTTTGTTAGCTAATTAGTTATTAATAATCAATTCAGCTAACTGACAAGGCGAGATAATGGAATGATAATAAAGATCTAAACATATAAATGTGAGTGGGTTTTGTGTTACTTTTCTATTCGCACATGTGAGTTGGCTTTTGTTTCATTTTAGATTTATAAGTGAGTGATCATATTTTGTTATGGTAACGGTTTATAGTCAGTATAGTGAGACCACAGTGTCACAACACATATCTTGTAATTAGTTCCCAATATCCACAACACTTCATAATGTTATCTTACTGTGGACTCAAGACTATAATTCTCAATAGTGGTGACATTGTTTTATCAACCCCAAATAGATTTTTTTTTTTTTTGTTAATGCTTCTTTAAGGATCAATAATTATTTATAAGGTCTGTCCTCAAAATGTGTTTAGTCGTGCTGGATATAGACTAAAAAAGTATGTGAAGTGGCATTTACTCTCTATATGGTAATGTCGCTTGGTAGGTATCATTAAAAAAGTTTAATTTAATATATTTCTTTTTATTTCGAGCCATTTTCATATTGAATGCATTGGTACATTTCAGAAGGCAGTTGATTCGATACAAGCTCGAGACATGCCGAGGCAGGTGGATGCGTGTGACGTCACAACGAGTACGTGACTACACGCGCCGCCCATCAATGACTACACAAGCGAAAGTGATTGAGGAAATGTGACGGAATTCTAATACACGTTGCATTTATTGTTGCGTTTTATTCATTGACTATAGTTTTGGTAGAGATATGCAGTCTTACTTATAAACTTGTTTTAGCGTTAAGAGATGGTTAAGAATTGTTTAAATAGCTGTCAAAAACATCACCGGTTTCCTAGTTTAAACCTTATTAATAGGCAAGATGGCGGATTTTGACTTATAGCTGATCCAGTAAATGTGTTTTAACAAAGCATTGAGCTTTGAGAAATTTGTATACTTGAGTAAGACTGCATCGTCGGCTAAGAGTGCTAAGCTGCTAACTCCATTTTTACCGAAAATGAGGTTTTGATACCATCAGATAGAGCGAGCAAAACTCTACAGAATCGTAAAACATACCAAGTGCCTCTAACACACGACAATGTCACTTTTTGAGCCTCAATAATATCTGACAACTCCTTGGATGTGAAATTAACCCGCGTAAAACTTGCTAACTCCCTCATTTGGCGCCATTTTGTGGGCAAATGTGCAGCTCAAATTCCCGCGGCATGGCATCATAACTCCTATATGAAGAAGAACTACAATTTTACTTCGTGTGTGATATTATTGAACAATGGTGATTCTTGTTTTTTTATTTTTCTATGTTTATTTTGTCTTTTGAATTGTGTTAATACATAAAAGCTTAAAATTTGGCATCCTCTTGCTAGGCTTGGGAGTTAGCCCGTTTTATTTCTTAGAAATAAGTTATGTTAAAGGAGTTAGACATAATTATTTTTTGCAATTCAATACCCTTCTATGCTTTAATAACACTTTTGTACATGTTTTAACTCAAAAAAACAGGTAATACTTATTTATATCATGAGTTATATATAGTTGGTATCCACGGTTAAGAGAGAAAATTTGCGTGGCCAAGTAATACAGTAAAGGGTAGCCGAGTCATACTTCGATGTAAATATATAAATATTAAATTTACAAATAAATCAGCAAATTTTGGGTATTTTATATCGCTATATCCAGCGATAAACATTGCACATTGATTGATTGGTGAAATCTTTGGGAAAGTATTTCTGTAGCCAGTGTTAGTTCTCTTATTTTAATCAAAATAAAAGACCCCAACTTTCAAAAGTACGATGACATCCATAAAAAACGAGGGAATCCTTTACGCAATCAGTCACTCGAAATTTTCTATAATGTTTATACATATTTTGTAACCTAAGCCGACAGATTAAAAATATAAGGATGAAAATGTAAATAATTATATTAAATATATTAAAATTAATTATATTAAAAAGCAACAAGAACGAGTGGCAAATGCCACTGGAAATTTAAGGAGAACTTTGAAAAATTTATTAAACGAATTCGGTACTGAAACACAGAGGTTAACAGAATTTTCAGTGGACAAGTTACTTGCTGAACACGGGCACACTATGTTGTGACTGCCACCTTATCAACCGGGTTTTAATCCAAATTAAAATATGTGGTCTCGACTGAAAGGCTATGTAGCCGCTAGAAACGAGGATATGAATTAGATTACAGTAAAAACAATATTCATTGAAAAGTAAATATTATCGGGGCTGAAGAATGGAAATAGGTTTGCGATCATGCAATCAAATACGAAAATAAATATCTAAGAATTTAAAACGACGTAGACGATAACACTGATAAACTAGTAAATAATATGGCCGATAGTGACAGTGATATTGAACTCTTCGAGAGCAAAGATATTTAATTCGCGAGACAGGGGGATGGCATATCCCCAAAACTGTTCAAAAGCGTACTGTAGGATTTGTTCATAACTCTGGACTGAACAGGTATGGCCATTAACATAAATGGTGATTACATCTCGCACTTGCAATTCGCAGACGACATAGTAATAATGGCAGAAACACTGGAAGAGCTGCAACAGATGCTGTGTTCAGCCTAGCATCAGCCTCACAGCGAATAAGTCTAACAATGAATCTTGATAAGACAAAAGTTATGATCAAGGACTGTTTTATCATTGTCAATGGCCACCTTCTCAAAGTTGTTTCCGAATAATCTTACCATGGGCAGATTCTGCAATTAGGAACAAACAGTTTTGAGAAGGAGGTTAAAAGGAGATTCCAGCTGGGCTGGGCCGCATTTGGTAAACTATGTCGGGTTTTCTCGTTGTTTCTACCACAATGTCTGAAAATGAAGGTTTTCACCCAATGCGTCCTACCTGTCATAACCTACGGCGCTGAAACGTGAATGCTCAAAGTGGCTGGTCCACCAGTCCAGGGTCGCTTAGCGAGCTATGGAACGTGCTATGCTCGGAGTTTCTCTGAAAGATAAACTTCATAACGAAGTCATCCGTCAGAGAACCAATGTCACCGACATAGCAGACAGGTTTAGCAAACTAAAGTAGCAGTGGGCAGGGCATATCTGTCGAAGAACCGATAACTGATGGGGTAAACGAGTTCTTGAGTGGAGACCACGACTCGGCAAACATATTTGTAGGACGCCTTCAAGCAAGGTGGAGTGACGATCTACAAAAGGTCGGTGACAAGAACTGGATGCGACAGCCCGAAGACAGGGTAAAATGGCGCATATTTGGGGAGGCCTATGTATATCATATAGGCTGATGATGATAATGAGAATTTTGATGATTAAAAGTTTTCATTTAAATGTTATTTTAGCAATTATATAATGAATAGTGTTTAATATGTACGCTACATGACGAATTACTCACCAAATTATGTAATCGTGTTAAAAACATTTTCTTTTTATTTTATTTTCCCTAATCAAAAGACAACACCTAAATATTTTAACAGCACGTAATAAACACGGGATTCTTAGTGTTTTGTGTATCCAAATGTCGATGTGCGATATGTATCGTCGAATACTTATAACGACTTGCAGGTGATAAAGGAGACGTTCCCATCCAATTTTTTACTATTATGAAAGTTTTATTTCATTACTAATCATAATTATTGAATAGGTACTAATAATAATATGCGTGTGTTTAATATTTTTTTTATAAACGCATTATACTCAAAATATTAAGATTATTTATTTAATGTGATAAAATGCTAACTCCAATTTAATAGCAATATAAATCTAATTTTCTAAAACGAAAAATGGCTAACTCCATTTTTCTGTAATAATTCTAAATGATTTGATAGTTAATAGTTGTTTTGTGCAAATATATAAAGCTTAAAGAAATATGTACCAACGGGAGCTTCATTTTTTAGATTTTGTAAGAAATAAAATAATAATTCAGTTTTTTTATCCTGTTACTAATTATCTATTATGGAGTTAGCAGCTCAGCACTCTTAGCCGACGATATTTTCGCAGTTTTGTCTCCAATGACCTTCTTCAATAAGGTTGATTTGCTGGGCAGGTTGGCTAGTTCCGGCTACTGTGGAAAGATAATGTTGCCTCTTTGGCCAACGAGCATTAAGTTTAGGACTGATATACTTACCATTCTCTAGACAGGATTATCGTCCTCACAGAACCTTGGCGCATTGCCTTGCCCGAGGACCTATTTTTGCTACACTTACCGTAACTTAGCCAATCGATAAATTTAATCAATGGATGATTCTAGAACGAGCGCATATGGCAGTGGCGAAAGCTGAAATTTTCTGTAAGGAAACTCAACACAACATATAAATAAGTATGTATGTATGCATGAATGCAGTCTGTCAAACCTTCTAATGGTAATTAGATTTTACATAAATTAAGAAAGGGAAGCCGGCAGTAATTGGATTATATGGACCTTTCGCCACTGCCGTATGGTTTTATATTTGTACATAGGACTCTGTAACATAAGGTATAATATCGTTTTACTAACTGTTGTGCTTATGGATAAACAGTTTCATCAGACACTATCCGGCTCGTCATTCTATGCAGGCGACGGCATCGGATAATGCACCGTTCAAGGTGATGCTCTAGATTACGCGCATACATACATACGTAATGTCAGCTCTATTTGTTATGCGGGAGGATAAACATGGACTGAGGATTACTTCCCACGATGCTTATTACAATGGTTCATTTACCCTGGTAGAGTATGGAACGTATCAGTGAAGGGGTTGTAGTTCGTGAACCGGGCAACCGCCCAGGGTTTCGTCCTCGCAGGAATTTTGCGCAGTGCCTTGCCTGAGGAGCTATTTTTTTACAATAATACCGCCCTGATATCCAACAACAAAGCACCTTACCTGTGATTTTTTTATAGGAGTAGCTTTTTTTGCTTCTACCTAGGATTGTGCGTTAGTTTAGGCAACTACTAGGTATTTTGTATCCAAACTCCAGACTGTATAACGATCATTTACCTGCTGAGAAATTACAGTGGCTCGTCCGAACTACTTGTGCTCAATCAGCTAATGTACATCCTATCTGAACGACGTCCATCCTATCATCCTAGTTGAACGACGCAACATTTTGCTTGCAGGTGTATCTGGACTGCACTGTATTAAACATCTTGTTTGATGTGAACAGTAGCTAGAATAAAAATGGATTTAAGAAAATAAACTTTTCCTGAATCAAGGATTTGACGAATGCCGTAGCTACTTTCTGCCGTGAACGTAAAATGCGGTATTATACCATCAGACCCACTTATTATTGGTAGCTATTATTAAAAGTACATTTGTAGGATGGCAAATAATAGATGGGCAAAAATTATAACGGAATGGATACCACGAAATAATACGAGAGGTAAGGGTCGACCAATGAGGAGATGGAAAGATATTTTCTTGAAGTTAGCTGGACCAGACTGGATGACGAAAGCAAGAGATAGGAAGCTGTGGAAGTCGATGGGGGAGGCCTACGCCGAGGGGGCGACTACTACGTGAAGGTGTAACAATAATGTAAAGTATATTAAGTCCTATGAAAAGTATGTAAGTAGTACAAATGAAGGCTTATTTATTTATTTATTTATCATTAAAAGTAGATACTCCATGCATGGCCCAGTAAACTCGCATGACGTCACGTTACATAACATTCCATTTTCCACTGACACGGATGATTCCGTCAGTTTTCGGCGCTTCCTTCTCTATTACCCATTCTCGGTGCAACTCAAACTTTCGCAATTGATTTCGCTGTGAATTTTGAATTACTGCTTTTAAATTGAATAACCTGTATTTGAATAGTACGTGGTTGACATGGGAAGCGATTTCTCATTGCGGTCATGCTGTATATTGGAAAACAGAGGGGCTATACAACGAGGTAGAAATAAGTAGTTGTAGGCTCTCGTTGGAGCTATCATCATTGGAATTTTGATACCAACACACCAAACCTTGGCTTGGGATCACCTAATCGATAGATTATAATTTGTCAATATAGTTCTGCATAGTCCATAATCTTGTACTTACAGACCTGGCCATTGATTGAAGCGGTAAAGGACCCACCGACCACCCTAAAAACGTCTCTGCCCAACCTAGATAAAGTGTTTTTCGAACCGAAAAAACAGATTAGAGTTCTCGGAGATTAAAAGTAAAAAAATATCAGCGTGACGTGGGTTCACTATGTGTACCAACCTTGGAGATTACAGCTTGAGATTATAAGTGTTGTAGACTCTTAACATGTTGTAAGGAATTTATTACCTCTACGTGCAGAGCAAAGAAGATGGACATTGCTAAAGTCTGCCACAGCACTGACCCGCCAGCATCTGTGTCAGCGCTCGGCGCCGCGCGTTGCCTCACGCTGCTCTCTGCGCAATTATTGCTTCCTAGCATCATATCTGACTGGAATACTGAAATCAAGGGTGACCTGCATTTCCCAGTAATTTATTAAGCTGTGCAGATAGTGACTGAATATATGCTTTTCAATTACTATAGCTTAATTAAGCTAAGGAACTGACTGCAAAGGTAAAGTGCTTTGATTGCTCCGATATTTTGAGTATTGTGGACATAAGGATGAGTTTTATGTTGAAAATAAACTTTGACTTGGGTTTATTTTAGTCCATACAGGGTATTTTGTTATTTTTAATCACCGAACTAACGATCTTAGACTCATATTTGAAAAGGAATCTTTAATTAGGTAGGCACCTGCATATGGAATACAATAATACTACGTTATATTTACAATATGAGTTTATATAAGTGGTGTGTTTCAATTATTTTTTAAAACTTTTTGTTATAAAACAACGACACAATTGATAGTTTGCCAAGAGATTTTCCTTTAGTTATGTAACAAACATTTTGATTAAAATGTAATATGGCACAATCGTGAATAAAGTGCCAAAAGTTGAACAAAAAGAAAGTGAGGATATGTTAGAAATACAAAGAAGTTATGTAGGTACCTTCTTAAATAAGTACTTTTTACTTTGCAAAGATATGAGTATTAATTTATGCAAAATTCATTAATTCAATAATGTGAATTAATGTTGTGTACTCTTCCAAGGTACTCAAACTATAAATGGGTATACATATTAGGAATGGTAGATTGTTGTTAATGTTTTCGGTTTGTTCGAACCGAATAACAGTTCTCGGTCAAGGCCGTTGCACAACACTGCCTTTAGTAATAGTTCGCAAATATTGTCGTAAAAAATAATCTACTTTTGGCTGAACTAGATTGCATTGTTAATATGAATTACTTTGAAATATCCAATTAATGGCACATAAAATAAATGAATTTAAATTTCTTTTTTATTGTTTTTGCAAATAGTAATCACTTTTACTTTGTTTTTAGCATAGATTCATTAGAAGCGTATTCAAATAGAAAGTTAATTATCACCCGCCTAAGGTCTGGTTACACACCGCTCCGTGGCCTACAGTAAGCACGTGCTGTGCACAGACCGTGGGTTGCAGCTGCGGTTGCCGCGACCACTTAAAAAATGCAATTGAGTTACCAATCGTTTACCAACCGAACATTTGCGAATCGCTCGCGAACTGGGTCATTGCACTTGAAACGTTCATGAAACTGTCGCCAATGATCGGCAGTTTTCTATTCCGTTTTCTATTAGATCTGCCCGCGGACCTTCACCCACTTAGCCGACAGACGTTGTCCGTGCCTCGACCTGCCTCCACTAAATCAAATTTCACGCCCCGACAGTGATTAGAGCTGCTACTTCGTCAATAATGAAACGCTTACTTTTACGAAATTTTATTTGGAAACTTAAGTACAACTCTCTTAGGATCTAAGTATAAAAATAATAAAGACTATCGAGTGACGCGCAATATGCGTGCGTACATACACAACAGTGGCTGGGACACACGTCGCCGCGGCTTCACACCGGGAACTATACAATCGACAACAATGCGTCCGTGTCAGCGTTGCCGTCGATCACAGATTAGTGGTGCGTAATAAATAACTTATGTGTATGGCGGAGGCTCACGGCGAGCCGGTGGTCACCGTCTTTCTTTTGACGGTGGCGACCTGTGGATGCGGGTCGTCCACCTGCACGTTGGTGGAGTGCACGTAGTTGTTCTGGTAGCCGGTCTCGTGAACGCGCGCGTTGGGGCTGAGCTTGTCGGTGCGCTCGCGTTCGTCGGCGCGACCCTTGTCGCTGGCGCGTTCCGTATCCTTCACAGAGCGTTCCTGCGAGTCAGCGCGTTCGTGTGAGTCTGCTCTTCCCGAATCGTCGCCGCGGTCCTTATCATCGCTCCTTTCGTCCTCCCCGGAGCGCTCGGGATCCTCTTGCAGTCGCTCGGAGTCCCCTTTTAGCCGCTCAGGGTCATCCTTTAGCCGCTCGTGCTCATCCAAAGCGTGTTCTTGCGGCGCTTCGAGACGCGCGAGGTCCGCATCTTTAGTCGGTGTCGGAACTGTCAGCTGCATGTAGTACTTCTCTTCCTTAGAAACTGGAAGTTTTTTACCATAATAGTCGTAGTCTCCGGCCGTGTACTCGGCGCTCTCCTCGACGGATCGTGTTTTACGGTTCTGCTTGCGGCGGCGCTTGCGCTTGATGGGCCGCTCAGTATGCGGTGTCAGCCAACTGTCCTCGCCATCCGTGTCGTGAGACTCACCTTCCTCGTTCCTAGGTTGAAATTCGGCGCCGTCCTCGGTTTCGGTGCTTTCCCGCTCGCTCTCGACGGGTCGTACGCGATGCTTTTTCGGCCGTTTTGCCTTGTATATCGGAGGTACCCGCACGGTCACAGTATCAATTTCATTTGGATTGTGTTCAGTGGGAGGCAGCACTCTTGGTCGCAGCGGTCTCTTGGGGTCCTCAGTAGTGGTGGTGGCTTCGCCATCATCTTCATTCTCAGGCAGTGCGGGCAGCGGCAACGGTATTCGGTTAGGGCGAGGTCGTTCTTGCTGCAAGCTTTGCAGACGTACTTGAGACGCGAGCTCACGATCACCGAAATGCACATTCTGGTAGTGGTTCGGTGCCAGTTTTTGCGGCTGCGGTCTTCTTTGTTGCTTCTTATGTTGCCAGAACTGATCCACTGCGGTGCCAAACTCTTGCACTGCTTTGGTTCTGTCGCGCGACTCTTGCGCGTCTTCATAATCGTCGTATTGCGCCTGTTCGTTTTCTTCATCATACGCGAGATAATCCTCATCGGCAGCTCTCTGGGGGTCGAACTGATTCGCATCGACTGTATCAACTTTCTGTGCAACACCGTTTCGTACCACGAATGCATCTACGTAAACCCGTGGCTTCCTTGGCTCTGAAGGTGGTAGCTTAGCAGCTCTCGGCTCGATAGCAATCGGTGCGATGGGGGCGGCTTGTTCTTGTTCGGGTTCAGCTTCGGCTTCCTCTTCGGCTTCGGCAGCCGCCGGAGCATTTGCAGGTTTCCTGTTAAAGTTGAAGTTAAGCTGGAAATTAGAGGAAATTGTTTCAAGGTTTGAGTCAGCCTGCTGTTTCGGAGGGGGAGGTGGAGGAGGAGGGGCCGGTGCACAGGGCGACGGGGTAGTCGGGTTAGCACGCGGCTTAGCACAGGGCGGCGGCGGTGGTGGAGGCGGCGGCGGCGGAGGCGGTTTAGGTTTCGGTTTAGGCGCTGCACGAGGTCTCGCACATGGTGGAGCCGCTTTGGGTTTCGGGGCTGGCGGTCGTTGAGCGCGACAAGGAGGAGGAGCTGCGGCCCGAGCAGCACCACACGGCGCAGGCGCAGCCACGGCGGGAGCCGCTGGCGCGGGTGTAGCGGCCTGCACAGGCGTGTCTATACCAGGCACCGGTGCTAGCGGTGGCGGGAACGCAGCCTGCGGCGGTTTACGCGCCACATTGTAGCCCAGCACATCAGCTAACCCACGGAACACAATGTCGCCGAACGTCCGCTTCTTACGCACCACCGGCTCATGTTCGCCGTCTGATTCGTCTGTGAGTGTATCATTGGCATTGAAACTGGTGTCATTGGCGAGAACGAGGTCTTCGGCGAGTGTGTAGTTAGTCCTGTTAGGGAGTGTATCGTCGTTGTCGCCAGCAGGGCCGTCTGTCGCGGCGGCGGCAGCAGCGGCGGCCAGCAGCAGCAGGAGCGCAGCGGTGCGCATGGCGCATGGTCGAATGTCGCGCGGGCGGGAGAGCCGCGCGGTTTTGTCCGGCTGGATGTTGCCCAAGCGTCGTCACGTTCCGCTGAACACGGTCGGAGGCTGTAGGGTTTGCTCGTATATTCTGGTAATAGAACCGGATGTACGGCCTACGAAGAGCTTAGAGCAGAACATTAAACACATTAATGTTACTGACCTTAGTTAGAGACCTTACTTAGATGGGAGGAACATATTATGTGTTGTCTGCAAGCGACAGGGCTATTGGAATGTGATCGTTCTAATAGCTAATATGTTATCTACCTCAATTATTATAATATCGCCAGTCCTGGCAAATTTATCGAATCTTCTGAGTTTTTAGAATTTAGAAATTTCGTTAGTTGTACATGTTATAGATGATCATAAGATAAAAATACTCATACTAATGATTACCTTTCACATGATGTAAGTTTATCCATTTTATTTGAAAACACAGACTTCAAGCACAATGCGTTTGCAAAGGTTTTTTATCTGATGCACCTACAAACTCTGAATAATTTTTACTGTTATTTCATTACCGACTTAAACGTGCCTAGAAATATTTCGTTGTATGCAGGAATTTGACTAAGTTCCGAACATAGTTGATAGCCATGGCTGAGGGAAACCATGCACCAACAGGTCGGCTATTAGTTCAGTTGTTTTAAAGGTCGTAAAAACTGCTCCTCACCTTGGAAAGCGACATAATCTATTAGTCCCGGCTATTACCAAATAACCGTTCTTGTAATGGCATGAGGACCGCCTTGTCGATGCACTAGCAGTGAACTTGGACGATGAACTGTGAGGCTGTGAGTTCGATCGTCTTTGGCTTTAATAGTTGTAGATGGTGATCCAAATATTTGACTTGGTTAGGAACATCTGTTTCACATGTCACCAAGCTCGCTGTATGTATGATACCTTAGGGGAAGAAAATAAACTTTTCGAAAAATATGGCTTATTTTCTCAGATAGCGATCATCGTACACAAGGGGTACACTCCGCTATAGCGGCTCATGTTAGTGTGTTACGTTCCGGGATGTCTATATTTCCGATTTAAAACAGGCCAGCATAATTGTGTCGACTGGCGAGGGATAATCATATTTTCTCGTCCGTCGACATACTATCTGTGGTCGTAGTGTAGAGGCTTTTCTACAATCGTTAAAAAATATGTGGGAATGACATCTGCGATCGATAAAGTCGCTTGGATATGTCATGACTACCTCGGTGGCGTAGTTATACTGCATGCGCGGTACGGCAGTGCTCTGAGGTTCTTGGTTCGAATCCCGGGTTGGGCAAATGATATTTGGGTTTTTCTGCTCAGTATCAGCCCCGGACTCTGGAATTTATGCCCGACATGGCGATAAGCTCGTCCCCTATCACATCATGGGACGGAACACATTTGGCGAAAAGTGGGCAACCTGGTTGCGCCTCTGCATAACCCTTCGGAGATAAATGCGTGATGTGTGTGTGTGTGTGTGATATGATATTTCCATACATTTTTTGTTTTCTATTAAGGTTAACGATTATAAAAAGGCGTCTTGGCTACAGGTGTCGGCTCCATTTTGCCTACCATCACATGCAGTGAGTCCACTTTGCCGTGGCCGGATAAAAAAATGTATCCGTAGTCTGCACGAACCACTCTAACAAGTTTTCAATTATCATCATCTGTATGGTGTGCTAATCTGGTATAAGTGATATTCTGTGATAATTTTTCCTCCTTTCAAATACTACTACATTATCCAATATGTACCCTGTAGAGTGGTGTAAAGTCTTTGATATTGTACTCGCGTTTCATTTTATTTTTTATTGCCAGAAGAATTTAAAGTTAATTAGTTTTTAAAGGAGCTAATAGGTCTTGATATAATATTATGTAAGTACAATAAATCAAAATAATTAAATAAAAGTTTTTTGTTTGGCTTGATAAAAAAAATGTAAAGCGTAAAAATAATTACCTACCTGTTTTGTCTAGTTATATAAAATGTTTTATACAAAGTTGTTACAACTTCTGTATATAGACAAATAATGTAGTATATACACTCAACAGCATTAGAGAGCATACGAGCGTATAGAAATGCGATAGTTTTTTAAATATACAATATAATATCAGCCCTGTATTATATACTTGCCCACTGCTGAGCACGGGCCTCCTCTACTACTGAGAGGGATTAGGCCTTAGTCCACCACGCTGGCCTAGTGCGGATTGGTAGACTTCACACACCTTCGAATTCCTATAGAGAACTTCTCAGATGTGCAGGTTTCCTCACGATGTTTTCCTTCACCGATAAATTCACAAAGAATACACACATGATTTTAGAAAAGTCAGAGATGTGTGACCTGGAATTTGAATCTGCGGACATTTGTCTTAGCAGTCCGTCCCACACCCAACTAGGCTATCGCCGCTGTTTAAATAGGGTTGCTTTAATAATGTGATAAATTCGAGAAATATTTTTGTTTATTATTTAAAACCGACGTATAGGATTAGGTTTTTTTATTATTATATCAAAGTTGAAAAACATTTTCTCTATCATTTTATTTTCAAGATAACACATTATAGAAACAAAGATTCGAACTATTACTCTATGTCAAGTTTGATGTATAATATTATCTCGTTCAAACCAGACAAGTCATTTTGTAGGCACAGTTGTATATAGCAGCTCTACTTATTATTATTTCTTCAATGTTATATTTACTTCTATAATATCAGTATACTGTAGAAGCAAATATAATATATAAATATAGTATATAGTAGACAGATATCAACCGACACCATTTCGGTTTTGCTTCACAATGTCGACCATGACAAATACAAAGTATTGCCGAGTCGGATCCGGCTTAGATTTCTTTTCATGGTTGATTATTATAATTTATTAACCCGTCATGACTTGTCAAAATTTTATTTTCAAATATGTACAGGTAGCTGAATGTTTGCCGCCAAACATTGACAGCTACGCGTGTGACGGAAAAATAACCTTATTATGTAGTATATAAGGTTATAATCCCGTGACACACGCAAATGTCATGTAGCTGTCTTGGCTCGCCGGCGAGCCACGAGAGACCAAGAGTAAACATTGGTTGGTAAACATTTGATATAAACCATTATATTTTATTTTCGCTTTTATTGTTGGAGGTTTAGGCAGAAGCACTCCTGTTCCTCGAACTTATTTCTGTTCTACATATAGAAATGAGTATCCCAATATTTATCAGTCTGATTAGTGATTGTTGCTGTCCGTAAACAGTAAAGTTTTATAAAATAGGTCGCAAAGTTTGGAATTTCGAATAAAATGTAGTAACAAGGGTGTTGTTAAATAAGTTCGTTTTCTGTGATACTTAATAATAACAACTGTTTCAAGGATGCAGATAGACAGGTCATCAAGGTCGCGCTCACGGCAGTCGTTACTCGCGTCAGGTGCTCGGAGCCATTGATTTTGGTTAGAATTTGTATCGTGGATAAATAGTCTTCGGGACACGGTCCAGCACAATACGTTCTTTGAAGCGATCATCTCTCCTGGCCACCTTAAGTAGATTGATAAGTTCATTTTACCTAACCATTTCTTTAGGTACCTAAGGACTGCGTGGTATCGATAATTTCATTTTACCCATGAAAATATCAAGTATGTATTCCAATTGTACGGAACTATCATAGCTTGGATTATAATAGCCGACGTCACGAGTCGTGTCGCCGATTGCGATGTAAAACCCTAGTTGCATTCAAAAACGCAGCGAATGATTCGTAACTCGGCAGTAGAGCAAAATCTTGTGGATTTTATGCAACATTGCTTCATCGATGGATGTCGAGGCGGGTGTTTCGATCGCTATTAAATAATAACTTGAGTCATTCGATAAATCCACGACTTAATCTAGAACGTTGGCTAATGGAGTTTAGTAACAATAAGAATGAGGTTGGATAGCTAATAATTCGATCGATCAATTGCAAGATGTTATGCTTGCGATGTCGGTGGTGATGATTCTAATTCTTAATATTCGAAGCACAGATACAAAAGGAAAAAAGACAAAAAAAGTGCGCTCAAAAACGAATAACAAATAAGGCGCAGTTTTTACAGAACGCGGTTGTATTATTAAAGAAGAACAGTTGTGTTTAAATTCTTGAATTACAAAAATTGAATTGCAATTACAAATCAGTCACAGCGACGTCGGCTTGATGCTTGATTAAATGCAACTCGGCAACAGTCTTGTTCTGTTGTGGTCACATTTTAGAATGCTGAATAGTTGCCATCATGGTAAACTATAATCATAGTTCGACATCTTACGGAATTCAGGTAAGAATGACAGTTTCCTTATTCGACTTTATCTTGGTGTCGTGATTATTCACCATGCCTTGCAGTAGCGAAGAGTGGAATTTTCCGAGAGCGAACCCGACTCTACATATAGGTATTAATATGTATAGATGCTGCCTGCAAATCATTCTAATGATAATTAAATTCTATATAAATGGAAGCCGGCAGGAATCGGATTATATGGACCCTCCGCCACTGATGATTTGCCAAACAGAGGCGCTATGAAACATTGATCATAAGAAAACCGGAGGATGAAATAATGTTATAGAATAAATTATTTATATAATTAATCTTATTAGGTACCTATCACGGTTTGTAAAATCTTTAGCTAGAACGATATTGATTCGGTAACATATATACCAGTTTCTTGTTATGCCACCACAAAATTAGTAAACAACCTCGGCGTTACATAAATATATTTGTTGGTCAACGTTAATGAGAATTGATTGAAAATAATGCGCCATGAGTAACACTAGGCGAGTTGAAAAACGACTGTAGTGAAGAAATATAGCCGCTGCGACCACAACAGTCCGCTGACACGCTCCAATTTATAACAAATGTTTATTTGTTCACCAAAAACTTATTAACATTTATTGAATTTATGAAATTAGTATTTCAAAGTGTTGTTCAATTAACCTTATCTAATATTGTGTAAATTGTCGTAGATATTTTTCTTGTCGCCCTATGGTTTCTGTAGACCATTTGAAAAGAGAAGAGGCATAAGAATTACTAAGTTAATATAGAAAATTCTCACGAATTTTGTTATCTAGATTCGGATTGAAGTTGACCTAATTATTGCATGATTTGACATTTAAAAAGCATACTGCAAACATTGCATATAAATGCAGTTTTTAGACATTTTTGTCTTTTGTAGTTTAATAAACCTTAAACTGAATTTGAAAAAAGCAACATTAGAGTATCTTGGCCGATCTTCTTTGGTCAGAACTGACTTTCCGAACTGGTGGAAGAGTAAACATTGATGGAATCTAAATAATGTATAACATTTTACAGGTTCAAATATAACATTCTACTTCATTTATTCATATTACTTCAACACCGTGATTTTCTATCGCAATGAATCAAAATAAACAAACCGACTCGGATTTCCTCACTCTTTCTAGAAAGACCGTCTAGTTTAGTCTAGATTTTACAATTAGATTGTCGCGGAGACACGTAGGCGACATCGGCAGGCCAACAGTACGGTTAATTTATTCAATGATAGACAAAGGTTGCGTCGAGCGGGTCAAGGCGGTAACTTATTAATAAACTATTATACCGCCGTCGTGTTTACGATTTTACTATAATTTATGCATATAGTGGGGCAAAGGTCGTCTGTGTGCAGTATCACAAAATCTAAAATTACTTCTGACAATGTAGAGACAGATCTGACGAGGTAGAGTACAGATGAAGAGCATTTTTGCTTTTATCGATGTATAATAATATTAATGATTTCTTATGTTTACGCGAATGTTAGGCATTAAAAATAAACTCGTTTGTATCATTTTAAAATGTAGGTAGATATTGTAACTTTGACTTTGCGGATGACCAACATCTCAGTCTCCCTCATCGACCACGAAGGCTGCGAAGTTTTCGAAACATCGGTAGAAAACTAAAATATTAAAACCGCGATAAAATCTGAAAAACAAATTTAATTTGAATATATTTAATAATAGTATTTTTTTTTACTGGCACGGCAGTGTTACACACTGTACCTGATCGTAAAGGAAGCAGGGTCCAGACAGTGTCGACTGACGAGAGACTGACTGATCACTCCTCGTCAGTCGACACAATCATCTCGACCTGTTTAAAACTGGATAGGTGTACAAAGGCTAATCCGAAAGTAAGATATGAATGTAAACAAACAGGTCCAGCATATACCCCAGTGCAGTTGTCAGTGAAATCAATCCATATTATCCTGCGTCAGGTTACGTGGTTGCTGTCTTCTATCGATAACTGATTGACTTGAATCTATTGCAGCCTTCCTGCCTATGACGTGGTTGTAGGCCGCCCGCATTGACTTATCAAGTATTATTATATAATTAAATATTATGAAGTGCCATGTCTATAGTACCGTTTACAAATTTTTTTTCCATCAATAAATCACTAATTTTTTCGAGCAACTGTTGCGGTTATAACTAAAGAATACCATGTAATAAACGTTGAACACTAATGAAGCCTACTGTGCTGTATAGCATCGTCAACATCGTAGTAATGCTATTAGAAAAATATCAGGCGCTTAATACGCTTTAATTGAATTACGCGATTTTGCTATTTTTTTCGCAAGGCGCCCCGACGGTAGAATACATTTAGTGCCTAAATCCATTTTAGATAATTACAATAATAGGCTAAAACTAATATCTACTTACACGTGAATGTCGGACCATGTGAAATAACTATAGCATGTAATCTTGTTAAATAGATTTGTGTAAATTTTAGGACTACCTTGGAAAGTTATAAGGGCAATGTGCATGTAAGGTTTAATTGGTATAATATTTTTGACAGGCAATATTATCGCTCCATGATTTTTACAACATATGGTAATTAACTCACATATAATAACACCCAGCAAGAACATAATATAAGAAGTAGTTAGTAGTTATTAGTTTATTCAGAATTTAGAAGTACATACTGCTTTAAAGACTTATTATACCACTTTGAGTCCTTTGAATACGTGTGCTGCCGGAAATATCACTAATATCATGGACACATCGCTTTTTAATCTAAATAAGTGCAAGGATTTTAAATGATATAGATCTTTTTTAATCACAGCTCTAACATTGATTTGCGTCGTACGTAAAACACTACATATTTTTTATTGATTCTTAAATTGATTCTCCAAATAGTTATTGATTGATAGAATTCATGAACCTTTTATTATGACATCAGATTCTTCCGCAACTTCGCTTAGGGTAACACAACTATTTTCCGGATCTTTTATTCTGGAATCAAAGCCTTTTCATAAGCGAGTTAAAGCTGCAACATAAAAGAAAATGGTTGTATTAAGAAGAATCTGCATCTATCTTAAATATTAGACATCTAACACGGTGCTTTTAAACTCGATTCAACCCTGCATAAATGATATGTAGTCTCAAAGTGCTTTTAATACAAATCGTACAGTTTGGATAGATCGTGACAAGTGGAAAAGGGAAAGAAAGACTTGAACTGAACAAAATAAATGAAGTTTTTATACAATAAAACAATTTTCTTTGATGTTTCTAAATAGATATTTCATGCAATTCATTGAGCATTACAACTTTATCAAGAGATACTTAGCAACTTTTTTGAGGTAACAATGACCATTGACCCTAACAATGAACAATTACAGCATTAATTCGTGAGGCTCGCGAAACGAACGCTATCTAACGAGTTCGTGATCGCGGCTTGTATCAGATCGAGCGCCGACAGATCGACTATAAGGATAACTGTATGTTAATGCGAAGGCGGAGGTACAGGGCGACGCAGATTCTAAGAATTATTATATTTGTTTACCATTTCTGTGACTAATTAGACGAGGAGCTGGCCTTGTTATCTATACTTATAATAAATCTGTAGAGAGGTCAATTCTGTACATGAAATATATTTCCAAAATAACTATCAGGGGGTGATTAGGGATCGATACTGATGCCAAAAATGCAATTTGTAAAATTTTTGTCTGTCTGTCTGTCTGTCCGTCTGTCTGTCTGTCTGTCTGTCTGTCTGTCTGTATAACCGTTATAGAAACAAAAACTACTCAACGGATTTTAACGAAACTTGGTACAATTATTTGTCATACTCCTGTGCTGGTTATAGTATACTTTTCATCACGCTACAATTAATAGGAGCAGAGCAGTGAAGGGAAATGTTGGGAAAACGGGAGAAGTTACTCCATTTTTTAAGCTTCCGTCGCGTGTGCTACCTTAATGGTTAAAGCTACACAGAAATCATGTATGACGGAAATGTTCTCCTTAAAATTATGTAAAAAATATCCCACGACAGCATATGTCTATCTTTTATGGTTGAGTTCGAAGCTTTCTTATTATATTTGTCTACTCTTACGTTTATAACACTCTCAGTCATCCCTAATTAAAAAAGTTAACATTATTAAATATTCCATAAATAGAATCATAGAAATCGGTATAGAAACACCAAAGTTATACATGATATGCTAATAATAAGCCATTACGCGTGAATACTGAATCCCATCATCAGACCCTGACCGGACAATCGGACCACCTGCATACCACCATACATTAAAAAAACATCCCGACAAATTGAGCACCTCCTCCATTTTTGAAGTCCGAAATCCACGCGGGCGAAGCTGCGAGCGGAAGCTAGTATTGAATATTTTTGTGTGCAGCGGAAGTGTAAATACTTTTTAATACTCGGAACAAAATACTTTGCATGTCAGAAAATTAGACTTACAGTAATTTAATATCTAGTTATGTAACTTTTGTTTCTTTGTCTAATTGACTTTCGTTGTCTCTCCTCGAGTATTTTAGAACATACTGGAAACTTCATGTCATATCTCTGTGCTGTGCTGCGTCGTCTGCGCCGCAATATACTCATCGCCTAATTCTTGGAACCCGAGGAATAGCCGTGGCGAATCCGACCATTTCACTCTCTTCAAATTGTAGTGATTTGGTTAGCGATCTGATGCGGACGATTTGCTATCTGTGCTGCGATTTACGATAGAATTAAGGTTGAATATGTAGTACAGAGTTTAATGTAATCGTGTAATACTTTGTAAAACAACCTTCGTACATATAAAGCTGAAAATGTACGAGATTTTAATATCACACTCACTATTAAAATGGTAGGTCTTTCATATAAGTTTGTTTGGGTATTTATATACCTATAAACGCTTTGTTTTCTTTGCTAAGTATTATGTATTGTTTTAAACACGATTAATTCGCCAGCCACTGTGACGTTTGTGTGATATTAGGTCTCAGGAGGAACAAATGCTTTCTGTCAGATGTTGTGATTAAATGTGTGGTATTTCAACTAGAATGTTGAGTGGCTATATTATTCACAATTAAAGTTATCTATGTATGTGAAATTATGAAATTTACGATTCTCGACTACAGCGGCTTCTGATGACGGCTAAGTTGTGCCCTAGATAGTATTGTCTTATTTCGTCTGTTTTATTTATTTTTTCCGTAGTCGGGTTTCAGTTTTTTTTAATTTTTTTTTGTGGCTATGGATATTTATATTAGCTACGTTCAGGCCACGTGTTCCACTGCTTGTTAATTCGCAAGCGACGCTCCACAAAAATAATACGATTTTCGTATCGTATTTGCCCCAAATCCAGTTTGGACTCGCGGCGAGTAATTGGATTTAGTGCGATTTATACGTCTATTGTGTTGGGTGTGCGATGGACTGAACAGCGGGTATAACTTTAGTTATTATATTCGCTATAAATAACTAATGAGATTTTAATATTTAAAACCGTAACACAGGGAATTAGGCATATTCATTTATTTCTTTCATCCCAATGTTGTCCCGGCGTACTGCCAAAATCCACTTTCTTCTCCAATACTTTAACTTTGCTAGATCTTAAGAATTCAAGAAATACTACTAAAATAACAATATCATGAGCCCTGTATTATATTAGTTGATTCACTTTCCGATCGATTCCGATTTTCCTTTTCCATTCTGCCTTCGTATTTTTGACGCACTCCTGGCCTGTAGGGTTTAAAATCATTATACATATATAAATTAAACCCCTTCGCTGCGTCTGACTGTCTGTCTGAACGCGATAAACTCAAAAACTGCTGAACGGATTTTGATACGATTTTCACCACGGGACGGAATGATGCCAGAGGAAGGTTTATGTGTGTAATTCATTCAAGTTGTGTACGATAAAAAAAATGTTTAGGCATATGTGCTCTACTACCCGTGCAAAGCCGAGGCAAGCGACTAGTTTGAGATATAAATGCTATAAACATATTTTTGTTTTCAAACATAAGTAATGACGTGTACTTATCCATAAGTTCCAAGGCTTCGTATTAAATTATGCACGATATGCGAGAGAATCTTTCACACGACGACACCTGCAGTTGACAACCTCCGCATAATACATGAGGCCCTAGTAACGCGACACCATGATATAATAATTTTATGTTCACTACAAAAACATTAAACCAACTGCAAATTGGTTTCAAACAATTCAATGGCAACTTAGTCGCTAGTGTGATGGTAAGCCATTGATTAACAAAACCATCTGAAAAATTCGACATACTAATTCTCAATTTTTTTCGGCATGAATAAAGATTGGCTTGAATATTCGATAGATACTGTATTCAAAGAATTTATAGTGGCAGGATGGGAAGACGACAAGAAATCTACTATCCAAATTACCGTTAATAAAGTATTTCACGGCACTGAACAAAGCACATCAGGTATCCTGGGTCATGTTATGTTAAATCTCAATACCCAATGTGTACAATATCCTTCATAGTGATAAGAACACAACAGTGCCACATTGGGGCTTGAAATACACATACATTTATTGCTTTTTATGCTAGCAGTTGTCATTAAAGCGGGCACGCGTGTCCCCGGCGCACGCGCATCACACAACGGCATCCAGCACCGTTCTGCCAACGGTCAAGTTTTTGGAGGGTAATGTCGGCGCGACATGCACCTCGTGCGAGACGATTTACAGTTTCAATTAGATATTACTGTTCAGTATCTAAGGCCACTAGTGTAATGTGAGCGCGTGTTGAGTGTGCACTGTTATTTTAATACACCTCAAAATATCTATAAGGTGTTAGCGAATGGGAATACTTGATTTTGTCGATTAAACAACGATAGCACGCATGGTAAAATATCACGGTCACTGCGGTCATGGGTGTTTCGTATTGTTACTGGCTAGTAGGGAAGGATAGCATAATTCTGCTCAATTACTGGATAGCCTTAAATGTGTATGTAAGGCTATTTTCGACCATGAACTTTGGCATTTCAGTTTCTTATCTTGTTTTGAACGCGTTTTTAGTGTCTGCTTTTCTACTTAATCCTCTACTTAGTATTTTTATATTATAGGAAATAGAGGAAACATAAGTTGAATTCGTTCAGGCAGCTAACGTGTTGCAAATTAATGTTGTTTTCTAAAAATGTCTAAAAATAAAACATAACATTTATATTTGTAGCACACAAGAGTTTAATTTATTCATTAATTCATTTAAGATTTCCGCTTGATAATGAAAGTAGATCCGTTTACTTCCTGCTCCTTTTGCGAAGCTCAACGGATGACACGGAAGCAACGCTTTACTAATCTGTCGATGCAATTCAGTCCTTTAGAAGAATAATATGTATTGCTAGTTTTGTGAGCGTGACAACTCAACATAGGCATATGCCGGTATCCCCCAGTATAGAATTAGCAAGCAGTACCGTGTTTTATAAAAAAAAAACCTTCGGGTAATAAGATGTACCTAAATATTAGGAATCTTTTTACAAGCGAGTCTGGCGTGTGCCAGAAACATTCTATCATGTAGAGGGTTACAAAAGGCGATTGGTAGTAGATGGATGCGAGCTACTTAACAGCGGGCTGGTTGATATTCACATGGGGAGGTCTACATTGAGCATTGGACATCGAAAGGCAGGTTCATTGCTACAACATGAATTAACATGTCTTGTCTGCAGTCTCAGGCAGTAGACTACGACACAATAAAAAAACAATTAATAATACTTGCTTAGCGTATGGTTCGCACTAGCTCCACAGCGACAGTGTTACGCTGGCACTAGTTCTACTAGTTTACTGCGACTATGAATTCATATTATATTTCGCACAGTATGTGTATCTATGATCTGTCTAGCCGATGCACTTCCGCGCTTACACCGCCGGTGGTCGCGGCCACCTTACGTCACAACATTTGCTTGCTTTGAAATTTACCTATTAAACGATGTTAGTCTGTATACTAATTTGTTGCTCATTAAAATACAATGAGATTTATTTTTAAATGAAGTTAATATTATGTGCATTAATATTGTTCATCCGCATTCTATTTTCTAAATTGTTTTCTTTACCTCTTCGTGGATTATGGTGGCTGGCGGGTAAAGCTTGATGTTTTATATATTGTAGTAGTAACAAAGCTATTACGCTTTTATAATAAATGAAGGTCGGTTCAAGTAACCATGCCATTGCAACATTAAGCGATTTGTATAATGTGAATTAAGTATAAATCACATTATGGTGTGAAGGATAATTTGAAAGTAGCGTCGCGTCGTGTTCGTTTGTTTAGTATCCAATATCCATAAGGAGTTCAGTGTCTGCGTTTAATATTACACGGACTACATAGGTACGGTTCAAGATGGTGAATGTCATTGTAAAAAATCGTGAACAAGCGTTCGTACCTTCCTCGTATAAACAACGTCTTCTTCATCTTCAGCTTTTAATTTCCACGGTTGAACGAAGGTCTCTCCTATAGATTTCTTTAGGAAATTGTTAGAAGCGGCCTGCATTCAGTTATTAAAATTTTCTTCCTTCCATCCACAGTTGCAATGTCACAAATTTAGGTTGGCATTATTATGATGTGATGGGTTACCTGGCGAAAAAATTGATCTTTGTATTGATTTCGTTCGATCTGTCTATCCATAGTTATCCTGGTTTAGAGCTAAGAACCGCCCTTTTCCTAGACCGCTGCCAAATCACCCAATCTTGAACATCCTTAACGAGACCACTTATGGTTATGATATCTTTAATTATTTCCCCGAGCAAATGTTTGATTCAATCCTAGATGAAGATCCCTTAGTCCCTCCGCCCTTGTATATCCTTATAGGCACAAGACTTATAACTTAGTATAGATATAACTAAGTATAAATATAACACTATAACTACATTTAGTTATATCTATTAATATACTGTAATAGATATAACTAAATGTAGTTATAGTGTTATATTAAGTTAAGTCAATAGGTACCTATTGATTGCATTTTCATATTCCATGTAAAAATATTTTTAACCACTTATGATATTTTATCTCTGCGCCTTCCTAGGTTCATAAGAGAATGCCTCAGGCGTTAAGTCCGGATTCACATACTTTATATAAAGTGAAATAAAACATAAATCTGAACTTTCCCCATTCCGTTTCAAGACAATCTCTTGTAATATATTTGAGTCCACTCAAATCCGGCGCCCTAGTTCGATTTCTGTGGTCCATAATTTCCTTCCGGCACATTTATCTTTGCGCAGCAGTTAGACGATGGGAGTTTCTAGTTGATGTTATTCATTATCGAGTGGAGAGCGGAGCGGTGGCGCGGTGGACAGTGGTTGCCGTTCCAATTGGCACTTGTCATCTAAATTGGGCGCAATGGCTTCGGGCTGAGACCGCCAGAGACGTGACTGTGCTGTATTAAGAAAGCACAGTACTGTACAAGAGTCGTGTACTATTGTCGAATTTATTTGCGGAAATCGCGGGAGTATTGATTAGCTATAAAGTATATAGATAAGTAATTTCAGGTCATAAATAGCTTTTAGTTAAACCATTGACATATCGTAGTACATACCTATGTATATATATGGGATACATGCGTTTCCATGTGACACTTATTTGAGCGAACTGGTTTCATGTTATGATATAAATATTCCTGCATTTTGTAACTAAAATAGTAGGGTTAATTATTCTTTCTTTTGTTTTCTTCGTTCAATTAGTCACAAATTATTTTTATGGATAAATAATATACGGTATGTAATTGTTTCATTATAAATCCTTTTATTGTATTTTCTTGGTTCAGAAGACTAACCGAGTACGAGCCTGGTATAAATACTTTCACCACGGATCTAAACGGTTCCCGGAAGACTCCAAATATTATTTGCTGGTCGCTCTCATTAGCCTTGCTTTAGTGTTAGTTTTATTTAAATGTAAAGCCGTAGATGCGTCTCTTCATAGTAAGATCTTGTCCGAGGTCAGCCATAAAGCATAATGACCTTTAAGTACATTTCCGAATTTTAAGTAGGAGGAATGATAATTAGGAGAGAAGAGAAAATTTTATAAATTCCACAAAATCACTCTTCTTACATATGATAACAGGAAATCACCCACACTATGTTGGCTTTCTGAGTGACTCCGTTAGTGCCCCGGTAGATCTTATTTATGCTGTAGGCAAAATTGTCTTCAAAGTAGCTCTACCACTAATATTTATTAAACGTTAACAAAGTGTAGAAAGAGTTATTATGTTTCGTTTATATGTATTTGCCGTAAGAGGCAAGCGTGCTCACTAAGCATAAAAAAACTTATTATTGCATTCGCAACTGCGGAAAAATATGTTTTTTTTAGCCTCTGACGCAGTTTTGCAGTATTCGATTTTGCTTAAGCTCACAAACCTACATAATATAAATTATTGTTTATTAGTAATTTACTCATAGCTTCTGTATGATAAATTTTGTAGAATATAAAAAATCTACATCTCTACTAATAGCTGTTAATGTGTATCTTAGTTGTAACACGCAGTCCCTTCGTATGTGAGTCATCGCAGCGATCTTACGTCAACGTTTACTTACACTTGCCGTTGTTAATGAAAATTAAACATATATAAGTCATTATTATTTCTACAATATCCAAGGAGTTAGACAGCATCACTCATGGAACAGCTTCAATTCCACTCGAAGTGGGTGGAGAGCAAGCTATCGCCCTAATTGTTCAAACAATTTCGATTCCTGTGTATTAATAGTTTAAGTTGTATTGTATCAGCATATTATAATGTTCTAATGTTGGGGAAAGGCCTCACCAAGATTCTTCCATTAATCACGATCCTGCGCTGTAATGAACCAGTTTTTTTAATGATTCCAGTTGGTCCCACCATCTAAGTTTAAGTACTCATTTTTTTTACTATTAGAATTGAATATTGAACTTGGGACCTTGCTGTGTCTACATTCTCTGAAAAGCCAATAGGTCAATGCGACGATAATTTACACGTGCTTGCATATAATAACTGGGTGCTCTTAATTGTAAGAAATTGCTATTCTTGGTTTGATATAATGAGTTATATAACTTCACAAACGGTGTTTGCTTTATCAGTGTGAATGTTAATAGTTTAAACTATTACAGAACGTGAGTTAGAAGTTGTATTAGTTATTCGCAGTATTCAGTCTTTGCCAGTTAATTAATTTTTCTGTACTATCAGTTATTTTCAAAATGAAAGACCAGATAGTCTTTCTGTAATTATTTTCCATTTGTACATAAATAATCTACATCTTTATTGTATAAGGAGTATATCTTCACCTCAATTTTATACCTTACCCTAGGAAATGAGATGTTAAGTCTCATGGTGCCTAACAAATATTGGCTATAGTTTCCTTTTGAAATGCTATACGTTGATGAAGTTAGTAACATTGCACAACACTAGTCTAGATGGAATTTCGTATACCTGAATGCTACCTCTTTAATCAATTTATATAGATACTAGCTTTTGCCCGCGGCTCCGCCCGCGTTATACAGTTTTTCAGGCTAAAGTTTTCCGTTATAAAAGTAGTAGTTTCCCGGGAGCCTCTGTTCTTTCCAGGGACTCAAACTGCCTCGGGGACTTTGTTTTATAATATATTTTTTAGAACTTTTTAAGAGGAATAATCCCGTCTTACATCATTGTTGCATAACTTTAACCGTTTACGCAGCGCACGCAACGGAAGCTCTCAAAACTAATAATTTTTCCCCGTTTTTGCAACATGTTTCATTACTGCTCCGCTCCGATTGGTCATAGCGTGATGATATATAGCCTATAGCACTCCAGGAACAAAGGGCTATCCAACATAAAAAGATTTTTTCAGTTCAAACACGGTAGTTCCTGAGATTAGCCATTACTGCTCCGCTCCTATTAGTCATAGCGTGATGATATATAGTCTATAGCACTCCAGGCACAAAGTGCTATCCAACACAAAAATATTTTTTCAGTTTGAACCGGTAGTTCCTGAGATTAGCCATTACTGCTCCGCTCCTATTGGTCATAGCGTGATGATATATAGCCTATAGCACTACACTAATAAAGAGCTATCCAACACAAAAGAATTTTTCAGTTCGAACCGGTAGTTCCTGAGATTAGTCATTACTGCTCCGCTCCTATTGGTCATAGCGTGATGATATATAGCCTATAGCACTCCACGAACAAAGGGCTATCCAACGCAAAAAGAATTTTTCAATTTGGACTGGTAGTTCCTGAGATTAGCGCGTTCAAACAAACAAACAAACAAACAAACAAACTCTTCAGCTTTATATAATAGTATAGATGAAATCAGTGCTTCTAGAAATCAAACTAATAAAAACCACGTCCACAAGTGAGACTATCAGCCTACCCCTTAAAATAACAAAGTGGGAATAATCCACGCCTAGACTGTATCACTAGATAAACATTAAACATTTGTTCCAGTTGTACAGTGTTCGAAGAATTGTTCAAAGTGAATCAGTTTGTAGTTTCAAGTGCGTTTCTATTTGTCTTTAAAACTACTCGCATACATACTAAATAGTTTCTGCAGCATGTAGTTGTTAAGGTTCAGTTTGAAAGACTTTGTTGAATGCAGCCAATGAAATAATGATATTAGGTATAAGTGAATTCTTCTTCCTCTCTCTTCTTTTTATATTATGGCTTCAATCGTTAATTATTAGTGATTTAGTCAATGTCAAATATTGTAAAAAAATATATAAATTGGTAAGCGATATGAATGCATCTTGATTTGAGTGACCTCTGTTACAGTTGCTATATAGGCAATGCATACTTCACAGATATTGGAAAGCTTATAATCAGACGAACAACATCAGCTCGTCATTAAATGTTTAGTACTATGAATGAAACAATAATCGTGTAGAGCTGTTTGTACGCAAGGGACGTACGTGGTAGCGTCGGTGCCGGCGTGTTGTCTCAGCTGCGAACACGCGGGAGACGCCGCATGACTCACCACACGTATTGTTTTACTACAATGCTGATTTCAGTTCTAATCCTTTTTGTTTTATAGATGTTGCGTCACTTGACAGTCACCAGAATGCCGTTCTGACTTATTACTTGCGCTGGATTACCCTGGTACGCGATTTCTTTCGGAATGAACTATTTTACCAGTCCACCATCTGAAAGATAATCTATCTTATTGGTTGCAAGATATATCCTTACGATTACGACCATTATTAGGTTTTATAATATCCATTACTCTCTTTAAGTGTTATTTACATTTCAACAAGCTATTAAAATCCGAAAACGCTCTCGCTCCATCCACTTTCAACACTTTATCGCGTCTCATCTCGTCAGTCACCTGTTACAAGGCGTGTAATGCTCGACCTCCGAAACAAAAGCAACAAACCACGTAACAATGTCACCGCGACGCATTCTCACAGTTGTTTAGCGTAGCGAGTTCAACCGCCAGTAACGAGGCGTTGTGGGAACTGCCTAGACTCAATTATCTGCTGAATTAAGGATATTTTCATGGATTATGAGCGTGCTAATAAAGGTATCTAGAATTTTAGGGTCTATTTGGGGAGCTAGGTCAACGAGTCGTAGATAACTTGGAACTAATGTAATTGGAGTAAAATTAGATTAGGTTAGATATTGCGCTCGATTTGGCGATAGCTGTATCTTGCGACATAAACAGTTTTGACAAACTATAGATGTGTTAGCTAAGCCTTTACCCATCATGTAGTTAGCTGGTATTATAAAGCGTATTTTAAAGCCTACAGAAAAATATTTCTTAAATTCAATATTCATTATATCTGTGAGATGTAGCCTAATTCCCATACTATACAGAATTTGTCGCTGGAAAATCTGGCACGTGTCACCTCTTCCACTGCGCATAGATCATGCGCGTGTGGCCTGTGTTTGGGATCTCACCGCGCCGTACGCCGAGTGTACTTTAATCACGTACAGATGGTATCTTCTTTAATGTCTTGTGTGTTGATATGATTTACGAATTTTTGGGTAAATTTGTGGCAAGTAAGTTGGCAATGTAATCGGAAATTTGAATTACAAACACAGAAATGATGCGAATGTACATTATAGGTTTCTTATGAGCGACAGTCTATCTAGATACGTCGTGGTCTGTTTCTGCCATTTCGAAATATTACATCTAATTTCTTTTCTTATGTCTAAAAGCAACACACCCCGACATAAACTAAACGCAATAATATTCACCATGAACTCAAGCGCACCTAACAACAGACTATTAGACGTTCTAAAAGGTAAAATAAATACAAAACGCAATAAACAGCTTCGGTGGTCACTTTCGAGCACTTTACTCAAATGACACACTCGCAGCGGTCACGCGACGCGAAGGTCTTTGGGCACCGCACTCCACAGTAGCTGATGCTTATACTTGCCAATATTTCCATGGTAGATTATTCTCTATTATTACCGGTCGTTTAGTAGGACAAAGTCTTAAATACAATGGTAGACCAGTTGCAAATTTAATCGCTTGTTAACGTCTAACTAAAAATAACACTGCGCATAATCAACACGTCATAGACCTGCTACAAGATAATAAAAAGTTTTATGATGCAGGTATCAGTGTTTGTATAAGATAAATGCATAAAAGGATTTTGAATGACTGGAACAAGCCAGTATGGGTAGGTGCTATGATGTTTTGTATTTATTATTTGATTAAACCGCTGCAAACCGCAGATTTCTCTGCGGCACCAGTGATGGGTGACATTGCTTTATGAATGCCTAGGTGGCGTAGTTATATTACGGTGTTACGTAGTTGTATGATGATATGACTGCAACGCTAAAGTCGCAGGTTCGATGATGGGGTCGGTTAAAGTGATATTAGGTTTTCTGTTCAGTATCAGCCCGGAGTCGGAAATTTATACCCGACGTGGCGATAGGCTCGTCAACCATCACATCACGTGACGGAATACACACGGCGGAAAGTGAGTTCACCAGTTGTGCTTTCGCGTACTTCTTTGGGAATAAAAGACGTGAGTACGCGTGTGTGTGCGATTTCTGTAAGAACTGTCAGGTCCCTGGTCCACAGTCTACAGAGCTGCGGTTATTTTAGCTTGATTTAAAGTTTTTATCAACTCAGTCCGTATAATTTGGGGTCAAGTAAAAAAGTATCCGAATATATGAAAATAGAAGATTGATGTTACCCAACATTTCAGGCCACTTTCTCCCCAACCTGTCTCCCGACCGGTGTCCTCAGTTTGTTGCACCGAGTTATGGTCAGTGCATCCACACTGGTTTTGCTCTCTGCTTACGTAATCCTGCGTAACACATCTCTATTTTTGATTCGCCACGTCGTAAATCTCACGCTTCCGAGACACTTCCTTTTTTATTTGCATCATCACTTGTTACACTTGATTGTAGTATAACGATAAGTATAGTTTATGGTTTGTTGCTTTCATTTTATTTTGTATCTGCTTTTGGCAAGCTTGATATCCTTGCCTAAAACTGGTATTATGGTTACAACTCTTTCATAATATTATACAGACCATAGTTTGTAACTTTCATTGCATTATAACGAAGATACATTTAAATTTAAATATTCAAATAGCTTTTGGATTACAGATTTTGCTTTCATTTCTAGTTCTGTCGTGATTATAGCGGTACCATCTAATATTTACCGCTTAATTTCCATATAGGATCAAATGCCAAAAAGTATCCTGCAGCTAAATTAAAATTGCATCTATACGCTATGACGCGACGTTACGAAACATCATTAATGCCTTGTTTTATCCACATAAAATGGTGGGAAGTGACCTATCCTAACGTTTCACGACAAGAATCTAGTTAAGTGGCGTACGTACAGAGCGTCCTATTCTCAGGTCCTATTTCTCTGCAATTAATTGACAAATTCACGTAGATTTAATCGACTTGACAGCAAATGTTATAATGGACGTAATAGTTTGAAAGTTATAAGTGTTTATATTGTTGGATATATAATTTATAGACGTTTGAGGACGTTCAGCGCGATCCACTGGTCAATTCTCACGGTTCCATTAAAAGTTGAGGTTACATCGATCGGGTCGCGTGCTGTGCCGCATTGCCTACTTAAGTCTAGATACTAGGATTTACTTGAAGAAATTATTCACATTTACTCGTTTAGTGCAGATTTTATCAGTCGAATGCGGCTCACTGATCTAATGACAGCATACTTGAGATCTGAATTGGCTTTTGGCTTCTATTTCAGACAGGTCGCATAATTTTTTGTGTTCATCCATTTGCCAAACTCACGCATCATCTGTAATCATGTCTTTTTAAAATAATTAAAGCTTTAGATTTCTAGACCACCTATGTACTCTCTTTGTTTATGATTTTTTTGTCTAATATCTCGGAACAATAGATAATTCTCAAAAGAAGCTTTAACGGATGTCCGGTACAAATCCACCCAGATTGGTAAAAGCAGCGTCCGGCCCATGTAATATTGAAGGTATTCACTTAACGAGGCGCCACCTTCATTAAATTGCCCTGTAATTGACTTTCGTTTCGAACGCTCTGTATTTTAGCTTCCATCGCTAAATAAGTAATTTAGATTTGATGAGATGGTTTAGTGCTGTTATTTGCTGAAGAATGCTGTAGAAGGTAATAAGGTTATGATTATATAAATTGTCTTGCAAGTTGCATAAGGTAGGCATTTAGGCGACTTGCCTAATTTGATGGTAAATAATAATCATCGTCCTTGAGCAGCCTAATGAATGAAAAGCGACGCACCCGCCTTGGTTACCCTTTTACAACGAGGAGTAAGTATTTAGAGCAGTATTTTTTTAGCATCTCTGGCAAATTCAATGCCACGCTAAGTACGCACTTCACGTACGTTTTTTATGAGACAGTGATTCAAAGAATTACAAACCAATGCAATTCGTTAAAATTCATCACCAGTTAAAATTGTCGACGTATTTCCGAAGGTACGCATTTATTAGTCATAGAAAATCAGTTTACTCGACAATTTTTTTTTATCGTACCTTTTTAGTCGAGCTAGTTTCCTTATAACGTTTCTTCAAATAACGTAAAAATTAAACTATTTCACATTTTGAATGTTGTAATTATGTACACAGCACAGAGTGAGCGCAGTAAATCAATTCAATGTAGCGATTCGTCAGCCGTCGACACGTTTAACAGCCCATTGTGGTGTAAACGCTAACATTGTCAATTGTTACATTTTCAAAATCATACTATAGCGGTGTAATTACAATTATTATCTGGACTTGCCGTTTATCTACAGTTTTGGGTGCCTTTGCTGTTGAATTGTTTGATAGTTTCGGATCATTCAGTTATAAGAAAACCTAAAGATCTGATGTCAATAGCATGTTTTACAGCAATGGTAGACAGAGGAGCATAGAGTTACAGTTTGCCTAGCTTACTTGTACCCTGTGACAGAGACCCAATTTCATTGAAATGTTTCCAATTCCAACTAATTGACAATCGAATACATTGACACAAACGAATGTAGGACATAACCTCTTTCGCAGCATATGCAGCCACATTTCTACATTCCCACACTCCCGAATTTTATTAACAATTTTGGAAAGGCGTAATTATCACGTTGCCTAGCAGTTAGCTCATACTTCCGCGTACATCTCATCGTAAACTGCATCTGTTATCCAACCAGGAGCCCAAATAAAGTTCAACGCTCTTTGTGAAAAAAAATTAACAACAACGGAGAGAATGTTTGAGTGAAAGTGCGGAGTGCGGTGCAGGAAAGCGGGCGGGGGTCAGGGAGGGACCTCGGACTGTTTGTTTATTTAGTTCAGTTACGTACGCATCGAGATCATCTCTAACCACAATAAACTCAATTTACTAGTTTGCTGTTAAAGATAGTAAACCCAACTTACTGTTGAGAGCCCTAGAATAATTTATTTTGCAAGTCCAATTAGATAGGTAAAATTATAATTACTCTTCTTATGTAAATCGACATAGTGACACGTTTCGGCGAATCGTGTTTTGGAATCATCCGGTGTGCATCCAATAAAGCGGATCAGCATAATGATGAGCAATGAGAGGCAACGGCAGAGGTAGATAAATCCAGAATCATAAGATGCAGACTGTGGTGGCTGCATCATGCTGCCCTAGACAATCAGAAGTGATTATGATACCGGCCTACAATACTCGTTGATCCCGAAACAAGTCGCATAATCAAGTTAACATGATATTTTCCACTCGTAAGCATTTAGATAGTTCGCGTGTGAAAACCGATTCAAGGTTTCGACAAATGTGCATGTAATTAGAAACTACGACTGCAGGATACATATAGGGATTAGGTAATTGTGTATTTTGAAACTTATAGAATTTTAAATACCAGTACCAGTATGTATATCATGGGTTTCTTGTTAGTAATTTGCATTGAGGAAAATTATTATTATATTTTTTGTGCTTTAGTAGACAAACGAGCGAGAGGTTCGCCTGACGGTAAGTATCATCCGCCGCCCATGGACTAAAGCAATGCTAGGGGCACAGCTGAGCCGTTATCTAACGAGGATATAACATGGAGCAATGGTTTCCTTTACCGTAATGATTATTTAAATAAATTCGTATTTATACGTTAAAAAATATTATTGTATACTAGCTGACCCGACAGACGTCCCGTCTTAACTATGAATTTGCAGCGCGCATTCTGTCATCGCTGAAATCAACTTTTCTTAAATCTTCTAACTTTCCGCTCAATTTCCTTAATTTTTTCTTTAAGATCCTTCTCCGGAGAATAACAAACACAACAAAAAAAAATTTGTTAAATCGGTCCAGCCGTTCACGCGTGATGGCGTGACCAAGGGAAATAGGGATTCATATTTATATATATCTACTTAGTCTGGCCATAAATACTGTTACACTTAATTATAAAAAAATATTACATTTGAATTTCGAATCTGTCATTTTTATACGATTGTTCATTGTGTTTTCTCATTTTGGCGCCAATACATTGTAAAATATTTTGCGATATTAAAATGGTGTGGGGTGATAAAGAGAACCGAATCGCTGTGATAGCATTACACAAAGTAGGTATGGAGCCAAATGCAATTTTTAAAACTCTCCATACACTTGGTATTAGTAAAATGTTTGTGTACCGGGCTATTAATAGGTACAATGAGACCTCCTCTGTTTGTGACAGAAAAGATCTGGCCGTCCACGTAGTGTTCGTACGAAAAAGGTGGTCAAAGCAGTAAGGGAAAGAATTCGAAGAAATCCTGTCCGAAAGCAAAAGATTTTATCTCGGGAAATGAAGATAGCACCTAGAACCATGTCGCGTATTTTAAAAGATGACTTAGGACTTGCAGCCTATAAGAGACGCACTGGCCATTTCTTAACTGATAATTTAAAGAAGAATAGGGTGGTAAAATCGAAACAACTACTGAAGCGGTACGCAAAGGGAGGTCACAGAAAAATTTTGTTTACGGATGAGAAAATTTTTACAATTGAGCAACATTTTAACAAACAAAATGACCGTATTTATGCTCAAAGCTCTAAGGAAGCTTCCCAATTAGTCGACAGAGTGCAACGTGGACATTATCCGACTTCAGTGATGGTTTGGTGGGGTGTTAGCTATGAAGGAGTGACTGAGCCATATTTTTGTGAAAAAGGTATCAAAACATCGGCACAAGTGTATCAAGATACCATTCTTGAGAAGGTAGTTAAGCCCCTTAACATCACCATGTTCAATAACCAAGTATGGTCCTTCCAGCAAGACTCGGCGCCGGGTCATAAAGCTCGGTCCACGCAGTCTTGGTTGGAATCGAACGTTTCGGACTTCATCAGAGCTGAAGACTGGCCGTCGTCTAGTCCCGATCTTAATCCGCTGGATTATGATTTGTGGTCAGTTTTAGAGAGTACAGCTTGCTCTAAACGCCATGATAATTTGGAGTCCCTAAAACAATCTATACGATTGGCAGTGAAGAATTTTCCCATGGAAAGAGTGCGTGCTTCTATTGATAACTGGCCTCATCGTTTAAAGGACTGTATTGCAGCCAATGGAGACCACTTCGAATAAGCTTTTTATATTTTTAATTGTTTTATATTTATGTATTAAACTGACACACTGTAAAAGTAATAAATGTTATTTGCAGTTAACAATTTTCTTTTTTCTTTATTACAATATTTATGGCAAGACTAGGTATAGATAGATATAGATAATAATAACAGCTATGAGTAAAAGGTCACTCACTATGCTGGCAGCATGTAACAAAGCCAAGAAAAGGTTACAAACCTTTAGAGACCTCAACACAATGAGTCTTGACGGTGGCCGCTGTCACGCGACGTGACACTCGCGCGGAGTGACAAATTGCCGCGTTTTGCGTGTCGCGCGTGTTCGACGCACTTCACATGTTAATAGAAAGTTTATTGTAGTGAGTGCCAATAATGGATCACATTAGTGTGATTGATGTTGATTGATGTACTGTGTTTGTTGCAATAATTGTAATAATTAATTTATCAGATATTTCGTAGATGTTTTATATCGTTAAATCTCGAGACGAGCAATCGTTTGCGTGATGGTAATCGTCACACTTACCCGCAGACATCAGTAACATCAGATAACACCAGAAAGTTTGATAGTAACTATAACGTTATTGAAGCTTGTACACAATATTGTTTATACATCTTTGTATGAAGGCAGAACAATGATATATTCCTTGTCAGGGCCCGTAACGCATCTCATACTTGACAGAGCTATCAAATGATAATTCCGGGTGTGATTTATCCAGTATTTACAGATCATCTGAGATTATAAAGCCAAGAAAGGAATAATAAGAACAGAAAATTCTATTCCAAGTCTCATACACATCAAGACAATAGATTACGAACTATTTAAAATCTACAAGGACGAGCGAAAGAATTCGAGCATGTTTTCGGAAGCGGCATGTGTAGCGAGGTCAGTGACGACGAACATTCCACCACCACCAGAACAAACGCTATGACACCGATTTGCATAACAATACAGGCGTCCGCGCGCAGTACCACCGCACTCAGAGGGCACTTAGATTGCTTTTTGGTATTATTTTCTTGGTCCTGTGGCAGCGTATCTGCTGTTGCCTGATAAAGCTCGAATTCCAGGTCGGACAATATGGTGCGTATTTTGCATGATCCGTCCGGGTCTGGAGATTCGTGAGTAGAAGACGAATGCCTTTTTTTTAAGTTTAATTTTTTAATATGTAAATTAAGTACTTGATTGAGTAGCCTGATCTAAATATTGTCTTCTGGAACTTGTATACTCTTCTTGTATCGTCCGATGGTATGTTAATTCATTATATCCGATGCGTCAATAATTATTTTTTATTATAATTTGTGGGTGTATCATGTTTGCCTACCTCATTATATATATAGATAGAATGTCCGTTAGTGCTTTTTGTTACCGCGGTAGTGCGGTGTGCTATCACTGTTGTGTTCCGGTTTGAAGCGCATCATAACCGGTGAAATTACTGGGTATTATGGAATAATTTCTTGTCACGGGATGACGACAGCAATGCAGTGACATTCTCTCTGTAATTTAATGTTCGGGGTGGCGTTACTGATGTTTAAGATCGTACGAGATGGGAATGATAAAACTATTCACCTACTAGACATACTTTCGTAATTTTTTAATTTTATTTTTCATTTCTTGCTTAAGTTTTTGTAACTATGTTAGTTTATTCTAGAGTAATAGTTTTGTGCATATGTCATCCACTCTGCTCTTGGTATTCCTGCATTGTATTGACAGTGCGTAGTATGTTGGGGCGAGGTCGGCACAGGTCGCCGCGCGACTGCGAACAAATAGGGCTTGGCTCACTAATCCGCCGCGCCTCTCGCCCTGAGAACATCACCTTTCATTATTTACATAGGATTTGGTATTACGTACATCTTTTTATCGTCAAGAAGTATTTAAAGCTATAGCGTGAAGTGTTATATGAAAGAGCTGGATATATTCGTATCATTCTGAATAGCGATGATGTTTCTGCGAAATTTCGAAGAATTAAGCAAAAGAGAGATTCTGCAAGTTGAAATGTCTAAAACCGATGGCAGCCTTCCAGAAAAATCTTCCTTCTAGTAAATTCTAGAGTTGATTCGGCTGCTAAACAAAAGTCTCTGGGTTCTATTCTATTTTCATTGATGTGAACCGCAGTAAAATTGTATGCACCGTGTGATAATGCAGAGGTCACTGAGTGATAAATGCCGAAGCTTTTGACACGTTTAACTAGTGTGCACAGTTTTGTCAATGTTTGCCGACGTTTGAGGTTTAGTTTCCCACGACCTCGTGTTTGATAAGAAATGGTATCATTTTTGTTTGGGTTACTAATACAGAATTGGAAGGTGCATTTGAGACGTGTTGAAGTTTATAAGTAATGCACAGGATCGATTTGTATCGTCTCGTTAGTAACAAATTTTACAAGTCACCAGGTAAGATCCGGTTTTCAGTTCATAAATGTTCTAGATATCTGAGGTTTCCTGTTTGACTTATAATAGGAAAAGCGGATAATCTGGGGGCTTACCACCAGGCGAAAGCCTTCCTTTTCTAAACTTGAGATAGATTTTGGAGTAAATAGATTGCCGTGCTATGACTGAAGAGAGGGTTTGAACAGCTCAAAAGCGTCATTATAACATTCTTAGGAAATGTTTGTGATGTGAACGTTTTTTATTATCCATTATCATCTAATTGTAAATGCAAACAGAGCATCGCTCGCCGAGTTCGTGTTAAAAGGGCAATGTAGGTGTGTTTGATTGAAAATTCACGAGTTTGAATGTATTGTGATGGGTTCAATGCAGGCTTCCATAGTTTGCTTATCTATCAGTAATAAATGTATACATGTATTACTATGGTGTATGAGAAATACAGAGAAAAATATTTAAGAATTTTTATTTTAAGATTTATTGGTACAAAATACCATACACACGATGAGAACAGTTCCTAGTAACAAACTTTGAAGTCCAGATATTAATGTTTACATTTTACTGGACAAAAGCCACAACATAAATCTTGGTGATGTCAGAAAAATGTTTTATGTGCGTGGGCCACGAGGCGGGAACTGGGTCAGTGCTGGGCTCGCCGGTGGCCGCGCACCTCCCTCCCCTGACCCCAACACTCGCCCAAGACCACCTGACCTTCGCTGTCACGGTAGCATCATTAAGTCGTAAACCTAGGGTGCTCTCTATTATTTGGCATTGAGTTGTTTTTTTTTATTAAATTAGACGCAGCGGATTATTATCGATCGAATATTTAGCGTTATTGCGGAATTAAAAATAATCGTAATTCAAAATCAAAACCACGTCTCGGAAGAATATTTGTGAGCTATTATAGACTACTGTGTTTATATTTAAACATATATCAAATATAATTGTCCTGCAGGGCAACCTTCCTACCACTTCCACGGTAATGGAAGTTTCATTTGGTAAACGCTTTTTAACTCCATGTAAAGATCTTTCACAAATATATTGTAAATTCTGCTTGGAACATTGTAACAGGTAAGCCTTCTTTCGATTTTGATAAAATTTAGGACGAAGTTTTTTTTTAATTGTAGGATTAATAATCGATAAAAAGCGCTAAATTCGTTAAGTGTCGCTAAAATAAAAATTGTTTAAAAATGCTAAATTCGATAAAGGTAAAAAGGAACATCTGCTACTTCTCAATTAAGATTTACTTACACAAAATCTGACAAACAAATTTCAATGCTGTGTCATAGATTACAGATTTACAAATAGGTTATTAAACTATCGTTTACAGCGATAATGCAAAAAGAAATATCTGTGACCACATCCAATCAATTATTGAAATCCTCCGAATCTTCCGATATGAAAAAATCTAATGTCATGCATCTTAAACATAATAGGAGTTGTGGAAACGTGTTTTTGCAACGACTATAAACGTTCCGAAGGCTCTTTCCTTGAAGTTTCTTAATTTATTGAAACCATGTTGCATATAAAGACATTGCAACCAAAGTATACGGATATTGTAAAGAAATCTTCGAGCTCGTAATTTTTGAGGTTTATTAGGTTGTGTGCAGTTACAGCTCGCGAATTCGACTCAATGTGTAGTGCATGGGTATTTTGCGGAATAATAATAACTGACGTCTCCAATGGAACAAAATATTTATATGCAAAAATTACGTTGATCTGTTGCTCTATATCTATGTGGGAAGGTAAACAAAAAATCTTCTTAAGGAATCTTGAGTACCACCGCTCCAGTAAGACAATACAAACTGTTCGGTTAAGTATTAATTGCCGCGTCATCGGTGCTGGTACCGTTCCGATGAATAACCAACCGCCTCACTGTCACCAACCTTATCAAAGGCACAATCACGACTCGATAATTATTTTATTGATTTCTTTCATTTATGTCATTGCCTCGTTATAGTTAAAAATGCTCGAAACAGAATTATATACCGTATTATTTTTAAA
This sequence comes from Manduca sexta, assembly GCF_014839805.1. Taxonomy (NCBI): domain Eukaryota; kingdom Metazoa; phylum Arthropoda; class Insecta; order Lepidoptera; family Sphingidae; genus Manduca; species Manduca sexta. The sequence goes on from NC_051125.1 coordinate 1,811,682, forward strand.
TTTTATTAGAAAGCTAGCAGAAGAGCAAGTCTCCTTCATAGACAGATAGATATCTATAGACTTCAGCAATATTCTTCATAATATAACGGAAAACAATTATAATGCCAAAAACGTTATGAATGTGGTAAACGGCGTGCGGAGTATTGGAACTTAGGACATCTTATTCGCCAATGACCAAACAAAACAAAATAACAAGCGCTCATTACACATTAGTTTTTTCATGAGATAAATTCATTACTAGATCCATTGATGCTGAAGACAAAGTATGGCTCTCGCGTAGTTCTGCCATTTTAAAACCACATATAGTAGGTAAGTGGTTTACTTGTTTATAGTATGTGAGCACGTGGGCCGTGGTGTCGCGGTGTCGCACTAACGGTATCCCTCCTCGATCACTCCGGGCGGGTGACGGGTGACGGCGAGCTCCCGCGACGCGCCAAATTACTCACATCCGCACTTTTTACTACATTATTAATATTTTTTGTATATTAACTCGTTTACGGTTTACCGTTGTAGGCATTCTGCCATTAACATGCAAGTTTATTTGCAGTTCAAAGGAAATCATTGGGAGATTGACGCTTTCTTTATGATTGGATTTTAAAAGCCAATATGAAAGTGTTACTTAATGCCTCGTTAGTTGCAGAACATTACTTTTTTATACAAATAAAATTTTAACGAGACGAGCAAGTCGCTCGCCTGATGGTCTAATAATGATCAGTGATTACGCTAGCTGGTAGCTACAATGTCACTCACAGTAGAACATAAGGTAAATTCGAAGTCTATCAGACAATTCACGTATGATCTCTCGATTAGAAAAACCCAAATTTTATTTGCCCTAAAAATCTAACCCAACACCTCACGGTCGACGACCCAACAAACCACTAGACTAATGAGATGGTAATATTGTAGAGCTATAAGAATCTCGTCCCACACACGGCGCGTCTGGGCAAAGACCCGGCATCACGGGCATTGCGGCGCATGACTGGCAGAGGTCGCCGGTTCAGCCAGTCATCGTCTAATTGCACGCTCGTTTGCTTTTCCACTCATTTTCGCGCTTGTAGAGAAATTGGGCGGCTGGGGTGTTTTCTTCATTTCCTACGTCTTTTGTGTGTGAATTGCGTATCACTGCTGTGTTCCGCCACCAGCCGTATTGGATCATTATATTGCATTAGTCTTAAAGATCCTATCAGAATATCATTATTAAATTATAAGGCTTAACATCGAATGTCTCAGAATGGACACTGCAACGAACCATGTAGTATGTAATTATTGGATTAGAATGTGATTGACCTAATGAGTTATTCGTCTCATCCATACAAATATTCGTTCGGTTAAGAATTCTTCCAGAATTAAGTTCAGGACTGTACGGACGGAGAATATTTGGTAAGGATAAGCTTGGCGGCGGTGCCAAATAAACGTCTTGAGAGTTAGACAAAGGAATTAAACCACAATACGTAGCCGAGATGGATTCCGTTCTATGCTGCACAAATGCTACGCTGAACCCAAAATCAAACGCGACCAAGTATAATGATCTCCCACTTGTGCACTAAAGATTAGATAAATTAAAATTACCGTTTTCTTGTGAGTATTTGTTATCGTTCGGCAGAATATGATTCTTTATGTCGCTACACTATACCGATATTAATTGCCGGCAATCATATAAAGTTTAATTTGAACTCAAAAAATTTACAGTTACCAACCTACATAACACATTAATTCGTTTCCGTACCTTATAATGACGTGTTTTTTTGTCTCGCACCCCAATTTTCAATGCTCAGGTTAAGGAACTTGTGGTTAGTACTAAGAATTCATACCCGAGTGAGTAGTTTAACACTTATCTTTTATGTTGACGCGATAGATGAGCTTATAGATATAGCGAATAAAAATATATTTTGGACACCAATTATTTTTCGATTTAAAAAGTCAATAGATTTTTGGCTGCGCCGCATGAGTCCGTTTACGCTCTCATTAGACAAATGCATTATGTGTCTATTCTTTATGAATTATCGCTTGCTTTAACGGCGAAGGAAAACATCGTGACGTAAACTGCATACCCGAGAAATACTCTATTAGGAATTTTGAGGGTGTATGTAGTCTAGCAATCCGCATTAGGCCGGTGTGGTGGACTAAGGCCTAATCTCTCTCAGTAGTAGAGGAGGCCCGTGCGGCAGTGGGACAGTATATAATACAGAGCCCATATTATATATAGATAAATGATTGCATCACTCCTTTCATGTTTGAAAAGTCTATTTCTGTTATAAATATATATATACCATAATCATATTATGATACTATATAACCCCATTGCAGGTCGCAATATTCTCCCACATGAGCAGGTAGAGTAATGATGGTGACCGACTTTGACATTAAAAACTGACATAACAAGAGTGGTTAAGAGACGGTTGCCGCTCGCAAGTCGCTGGTCGCTCGTAGAGTCGCAGCGCAAATTGATTACATTGTTACGCTACGCTATTGCTCCTGGTGTAAGTTATAAGCGAAGTACTTGCATGTTTTTATAGCTTAGAACTAGTTTTAATATTATATGCCGGACAATAAGTTTAACTAGTTATAATCTTATCTAATCTATACATATAATGTAGTAGTACCGTCAGTAGTAAAACAGTGTATTTGTTAACTGTTTTCTACAGCATATTGATAAAAACGGCTGAATAAATAAATTTTGTTATTTTATTTTCAAAATTATAAACCAAACGTTTAAGAAAAGAACTCGTTAACTGTGTTCCTCTTACGTTCCCGACGGGTAAACCTAATAAGAAGTCAGCTAGCAAGAAAATAAAAGCTATTTTTCGTAGTTTTTTATATTATGATTCATCATTTGGTAATCAGTAGTTAAAGCTATAAAAAAATTTCAAATAGCCAACAAAATAATTCAACGAATTATTGGAATTATTAATACCAAATAATTTCAAAATTGAAACTTATCAAATTAGAAAATAGATTATCCAAGTACATGGAAATTGATATTTTTAGCTTACTACTGGAACCACTTTTAGATGTTTCAATATTGAGAACACTTACCGTCCGTGTCTTTAGCTACAAAAAGATCTATTTAATATATCATTATAATTATTACGTATTTCCACCTGTTCTTATCCTACGCTAGTGTGTAATAAAATTCTTAAATATTGAACTTATAGTTGTAAAACATTATTTGTTATAATATCTGCTGAGATAAAGTCTTCGCTCTCAATCGCGCTATTGATTTAATGGCTACAAATTGGAGCTCCTTGGCCCAGAGGCAGTAAATATCGGCGGTAAACCAAAAATATCACTCACTATACGATACGTAACAGCAAACTGCAACCGTACGTTGGCTTTCTGTAGGTCAAGCTTATTACAAATGTCGATAGACGTGTGATAGAAATGTATTTTTATGGGCAATTAGAATTATTTTCAAATAAAGTAAAGCTGCCTTACGAAAACCAATGGTAACATAATGAGATTACCGCATCGCTAATAAAGCTTTTCTTTACATCTGCTCCCCGCTCGCTCTCATCCCTCGCGCCCCACTGTTCGATACAGTGCGTACTTTGATTGCTCCACAATTAGCCGACATTTCTCACGGAATGCCAATGTCTTCATTTACGCCGCTTCATTAAATATAATGGTTGGGGATTCAAGCACGTGAGAATCACTCAATACTTAACTGAAGTTGCTGATGGGAGAGAACTACTTCAGTTTGTATCTACGGGGATAGATAAAAGTCATAGAGGCTTATTGTGTGGATTTTCATCCTGTGCCTATATGTTGATGTACCAATATTTTTGTTTATATGGGCATGGGAAGAGTGGAATCCGGATAGTCTCGAGTGATGAGAGATGATTATCGCTCGCCAGTCGAAATAATTATGCCGGCCCGATTGAAATCGGATTATTTCCTTCGCCCAGCACGTCTCTTCCCCTCTACCTTGCCCATCATTCATAACTATCAGACGCTGCATAATTCATTTAAACTGAAGATGCACTTTAAATGCTATTAAAATGCGCAGTAAACACGATGCAAAGCAACCAGTGTCCTCTTACATAAATGTATGTGCTGTAACATAGAGCGTACACTATTAAAAACAGCGTTTTGTCATAACCTTTATCACCTTACACAGTGCAATCATTTTCGCGTATCAAGATGAAAAGTCAAATTCATAAATGTGTTGTATTTGTTGAATACGATTCGTCTTTTTTTATACCAAGGGGTTAAACAGGACGGGTTCCGCATGAGCGAGCAGAGTTCGAGTTCCGGATGGAAGCGGTCAGTAAATTCAGGGTCCTCTCCCTTTTTAGAGCGCGTTAAATATCAATTTACAAGTAACGGTGACCGGAACAACTAAGGTCCTTCAAAGTAGATATTCTGATAGTGATTAGTTTTCCTCATTGAATTTATTTGAGACACCTATAAGTCGTCAGTAAGAATTATCATTAAAATATACTTAATACTCACAATGCATACTTGAACACCTTAACAGAATATTTATATCACATCAAAAAGATGTCACATCACAATGTATATAGGTGTTATTATTGTGGTTCTTAACCCCTAAAATATTTGATCAATAAATTCGGATTTAGTACCTTCATAAAGCAAATATTTGAATAGTGGAGCAAACAAACAGATACGCTACGATAAGTCCGCGGCGAGCGCCGTGAGAGGTGACTCAGCCTCTTATCTGATAACGACTTGTCGAATATCGATACCTGCCTGTTGGCTTTGTACTCTAATTATATTGTTTTATATAATGTCTACTACCTATGTTCCTGTGAAATATTCTCGCTGAAGACGATTGAGATGCAAAAAGATGAGAAGGCTTCTGATTAAGAACAAACCATCGACATAATTTAATACACACAACCACGTCAAACTTTTATTTCCAAAGGGGTAGACAGAGATGTTAGCTGGGCACCCATTTTTCGCCTGTATATTATGATATGGAGGGATAGTGGGCGAGCCTATCACGCTATCAGTCGCTATCCTTAAAAGTCGTATAATGTTCCAAGATTATACGACTATTAAGGAGATGAAAGTGATCTAAGGATATATGCATGTGACATATTGATATTTTATTTTTAGCAGAGCATGGTACGCAGAATTTGATGGTTACTTTAATTTAAGTATATCAAAAAAGGACAAACATTGTATTCTTCATCACTATATTCCGACTTGTATTACTGGATGCCTTATTGGTGATCCTTTAACATCATTTCTCGGGCCGATCTACTACGGAGAGTTTTTCATGTATCTAAAGATTTTCTCCATTTGGTTGCTGGTAAAGAATTTAAAAATAGCAGACAACAAAACTCTGCTGAAATACACCCTGAGACAGTTACCAGACGGCTCGCTTGAGTACACACCAGGGACAAATGTTTACGGATCTCCGAATTATTTATTTTTCCCAAGGGACTGACGCCATGCTCAGGCGAACATTAAACAACATTTGAAAGTAAATTCAATATAGAAAATGATCAACGAAGCAAGTGGTTGATCGGATTGAATAAATCGCCGCCTTAATCTTGAAGAATGGAAGAGTTGAGAGATATAGTATTTAATATGGCAGTGATTGGTTTGGATTATTCTAATAATACTACAGCTTAAATCAAGCAGAATACTTGCCTCACGAAATAAAACCTACCGGTATCATCTAGTCTGTATAAATATTTTATAGAAAACTGCAACACAAGCAATAGGTTGCTGACATCTTTGTGTCAAAAGATAGTTGACATTTTACATTACTATTCTATATTTGGTCCCTAAATATTCGTTGATAACATTCGATATGCAGTAAGTCACGACTCGCGGAGTCACGGCGCGTGGGCTGGCTGACGCCTGACGCTGCGTTATCATTGCTCCATCGATCAGCTGATTACGCTCTATCAGCCATATTGTTTCATATCCAGCTGATATAATGTGCGCAATTTTTTTTTTCAAGTGTTATGAGAAACGAAGCTGTGTTTTATATGTTGGGTTCAACATTCTAAATATTTTCTCGAGAAGTTTATTGTGGTTGAACTATTACAGAGCTGGCTCGAGCGATATAAGTCTTTCTAACAAAAAAACTAAGGCGAAGTAACAGCTTTGCTATTGCGTTGGAAGAGATCGATGAGACAGCCGAGAACCCGTAGCCTTTACTTCACTTATCTTTTTTCCTTCAGGTCAACTACAGTTCATATATCCTTTGTTTTTTGCATTGTAAATGTTTATTCCTTATTGTCCAATTTTTTGTTATAAGGCTATACCATTTAAAGACATATTCCCTCTTCATTTATTATTTTTTAATTAGACAAAAGCAAGCTCTTTTGTCAACCGCGGGTCCATGAGAATTATGGAGTGCATACAAAATTATAAAATGTACCTACTGTCGATTCGATAGTATCTCTGAATGGCTTTTGTGAAAATACAACTTTCATCTGTTACGCAAATAAAGACGCGTCATGGAGACCTTCGATTTCGATTCCAGTTCCATATAAGTAATCAGAAGATAACTGCATGTAATGCATTCCAATGTAGAAAACAGATAATGGTAAGTTGAATGGAGCCACACTGCAGACAAATATTGATGGTTCACTATTACAAGGTTATATGTTATATTTGATGTGCAAATTGATTTATATATCACATGATTTCAAGTTTTTTAATATAATGTTCTTATACTTAACCCCGAAAGATAAATAAAGAGAGAACGATAAATTATTGTGTTTTTTATTTTTTACTAACATTAACGTTATTAAACTTATTATTGAAATATAAGTAAAAATTAACATGAGACGTTGTAACATTGAGCCAGCGATATATCTATAGCCTCAGATACAGTATATTAGATCCAGCACTACAAGAGTAATGCTATTATCTCATAGATAACCGACGCAACGTGAACTGACAGTGTTCTTATTAGTGTTGCGATTCGTACTGTGAGAGATATTTTTATGAAGATCCAACAAACTCCTCTCTCCTTTTATAAGTACCTATAAGGCCGGAAGCACATTCACGATTCTTATGATTTATCCGCTGTCTAACTTGCTCGTGTTGTCTTTTTTATTAAAACCTAAAGCAAATAACATTAAGAAATTGTTTTACAAACATTTTTATTGCTCTGCCCTTCAATTGATAGGATGTTTTGTGGAGTCAGTAATTGAGCATGTCTGTGATACAATATCTTATCGAGCGTTAATCGTCGTCATATACAAAGCTAATTATCGGCAAGATATCGACCGACCACACATTCCTCGATAGACTGTTAAATTTATAATAACGTTAAATAAACAACAGTGACGGTCACTGTCACCTACAAAATACACAAAACACGCATCACGCATTTATCCCCGGCGGTATACAGAGCCGCAACCACTTTTCGCGAAGTGTGTTATGTCCCATGATGTGGTTGGAGGCAATCCTATCGCCATATAAAGCACAATTTTCAGACTCCGGGCTGATACTGAGCAGAAAAAAACTCTAATATGACTTTCCTCGACCCGGGATTCCAATCCAGGACATCGGAGTGCTGCCGTACCGCGTGTGCAATACAACTACGCCACCGGGGCAGTCGATGTTTTGTGGTTTTTATACAATTTAATGTAGTAAACGTCTCGACTTCTCATAAAGAGCACAAGTAGCAGCACTAACCAGAACATTGAATTACAAAGGGCTACATGGGAGTTAATATTGCTTCCCATCCAACATCGTTAGATATATATATTTGATAATACCAATTAACACAAATCTTTCTCGAATTTATTAAATTAGATTTATTATTAAACTCCATATACATTGCCACTGTGTTTTTATTACCCACACTAGATCGCAGGTACTAATAATTATATTCATCAGAATAATAGCTGAAAAGGATATTCCAGTTAACATAATCCTTCATTGTTTAATATCTTACAGCTTTGTTAGTGAAGGAAAGTAGCCGACTCCTGCGAAACCAGTTTGAAATGCCACAATGCAGGAATTCAGCGGGCGGTGTGACGCAACGAGCGACAATGCGTTGTCGCCCTTATCACAAGAATGTAGCCAGCAATCGCAGAGCCAGATTGCCTGGAGTGTGGAGTGTGGACTGTTGTAGATTGAACGATCGCGTAATGCGGGGGACGGGTTTCACTCTCAAATTATATGAGGCCTGTTGAAAACTAAAATAATAGAGGTATTGCAAGAACTATAAGATATATTAGAAATGATTTGAGTTTTACTTATTAAGTACCTGATGAAAAATGTTTGAGAGATGTTAAGAAGTAGTAATCACATGAAATGCAAGACCAAACGGTTTATTTTAGTTTTCAATAGTCCCTACTAGTTTTTTTAGTATCTTGTCTTTATGAATAGTCATGTAGCTTTATACAACGCTGTAACAAAAAATAACTAATAGCTCTACCATTTACACCTGATTTTTGGTATAAAATACTTTTTACTTGTTTTTGATAGTAATCCACGCAGGTGGATATTTTATATAAAATTAACAATAATATAACTAATGATTTCTATGAAACTGATAAGGTTATCTATCCACAAAAATGTACGCGGCAAGATAAAATCTACACTTAGATCATAATCGAAACTAAACGCGCAGTTTATACAAACACTAATAAAGTGCATTGTTAACAAAATAATAAAACAAGAGGAAATACATATTTAATTGCTTTCTTATTATTGAAAATATTGCGTTTGGAAGCAATCATATTCAACCAACTTCAGGACAGAGCATCATGTGGTGCTCCGTGCTGGTTAACGTATAATATCCGGCAAACAACTTGAGCACACTAACGCGTTGTAGAGGATCTTTTTAATAATAATGTAGTTACACTTACAAAATATAAAACCTCCATTACGCGGTAGTGTGCCGGCATTATACGAGGATAGACACATCCACGTCAGTTCCACGAGGTTGTGTAAGGCAAAAGGTCTAATCTGATGACGTAGAAGGCCTTTGCCAAAAATATTTTTCTTGCAGATCTTATAAAACCCAATTCATTCTTTATTACAATGAACAGTAATAATAAATGAGTCAATGTGACGATAAAACTTAGTGATATCAGATTTTAATTTCCTCAAACACATCCTAGTTCCAAACTTTTATCTATTCGGATATTTGGATATTTTTTATAATCATTGTTTTATCAATCGTTATAATAAGAATTGACGTAGCGAAGAAGCAGACTAAACACTAATTTAAGTTAATTAAAATCCTTGCATTAAAAAAAAATTGATAGAACGTCTTCAAACGTCATATTTGTATTAAAAAATTTAATTATAATTCATATTTTCATCATAGCCGCGTAGTGAGTGCGTCATGAGATTATCCGCAGTAGTGGTGGTGCGATAACAGCGTGGTAACACGATTAGTTCAATACCACTGTTGCACATTAGGCTTAGTTACATTGTTCTGTAATGCGAACGTCACGGAGTTACGATTGTCCAACTAGTTCTGATTAGACCTGTGCAGGGTTTCAACACTGACGGTAGCCATATTGAATGCAACCGTTTTAGTGAGCCATGTTAGGTGTAAAACGGAGATTTTTTATTTAAAAAGATATTATGAAAGAATTGTTTTAAATTTTTACTTTTAATATATTAAAATATGAATTCACGAGCTAACTACACTTGTAAGAACCCCTTGTCAGCGAACAGGCGAGGCATATGCGACTCAACAAGCACTACCTTTTTCCCTGAATAACCACAATTTCCTTTTAATGGCCGTTTAGAATGTTTTTTAACTTAAATGAAATCGGACAGAAATATTTATTTTGTTATACTTCAATATAAGTTATTGGCGGCTTCGTCCTGCATGAGGTGGATCGATGCATTGAAAAAACACGAACAAACTAGGATGCTTTTAGTTTTCACATGTATTTTTTACATTTATAAATATTGGAATATAAGCTCTGTGTACAAATAAATCAGTATGAAGCTGTGTCATACCAGGATACTGGAAAAAAGATCATATCATTTAGAACACAATGTAATCTGTCACTTGTTGTGCAACATCAGGTTTTTATAACCGTGTGGAATTTCACTTTTATGGTATAAGTTTATTTTTATGCAAGTAAAATACCGCTGCGAGCATAAAATGTGTCACTCGTGTGAGATGTACCATAAACTGTAATATCACAGGACATCCTATTACAAATGCGATGACTGCTCCATTCTGCTGACACTGAATGACTTGTAAGTCGATCATTTAAAAATGCAAAAGCTAAATCCAAAGCTTATAAACGCTAAATCAAATTCTTATTTAAATGAGAACAAAAAATGTACACAAGTTTATTCTTTTTAGGTCGACACTAATTGAGTATTTTTTGAGTATAGAAGCGGGATTTTCCGTTTGACGCACTAAGCTCGTGAAACTCAACTACTGAGAATTTGCATGCGTCATGTTTACCTTCGATCTCTGACTGTCGTATTGACTGAGATGCATTTATATAAATGATTAATTAATTAGATATATTTATTCCACTGCGCTCGCTATCCTGAGACATGAGATGTTAAGTCTTATTATATCCAGTAGTTACACTGGCTACATTGTCCTTCATCCAGAACACAACAAGGAATCCACAGCTTGGCGGCAGAAATAGAAAGTGCGGTGCTACCTACCCAGGCGAACTCTCACAGATGAGAGACCTACCACCAGTAATTTGTTTACCAGGTACTTGTGAGTTTATCTTTGAACAAGATTATATTGTTATTTGCACCGTCTAACTGAGACTATGCACCGACTATTATCGTCCAAGATGGGGACCGCACTGTGCGTGTATACAGCCGCATCCCCCGCAGGATTCTCCTTGTACGGCACCAATCACGTCGTAAAATATTATACCTTATGCCAAGTGCACGCATGCATTCGCACGTCACCTTTTCAGTCGTTTAATTTGCACGATCGCGTTGTGCAGCAGTTGCTTCCGGGTTAATTTGTGGTACGAACGCACTATTAGAATTCTTTGAGGAAGATCCATTGCGATCAGCTCCTTGATTAGAATGCGATCTAGGTTGCTTTACAATATGTGGGTTTTTTTTGTGAGCGCTCGAACCTCGATTTTTTTCTTATTACGCACATCGATTAGTGGTAAGAGAATTTATTGTAACAATGACCATATTTACGCATTTGTATTGTAAAATATGCCGTGGAAATCCCCACCTTCCAGACCCTGTCATACCATGTCGGGAACTAAATTAGTATTACATTAGTGCATAATTTATGCGTGACATTAGCATAAATCTAGTTCGAGAGGTAATCTCGCGGCGCCGTGAGGTACTCACACGAAACACATTTATCCATTTGCTACAAATTTGATTGTATAATTTATTACCCCATTAGTTATTGCTAACATCGGCGTTTGAAAGAACTTTAGAAAATGTTTTAAATATGAAACTAGTTTTAGCTCGTCGCTCCGCCTGGGTTCAAAAAATGTATGGCCTAAGATGTGGTCTAAATTATTCTAAGATCAGACATTCTAAGGAAAATACTTTGAAGCTCCATTGAGGCGCTTATGAAATTAGCTACGTACAAAAATAATATAGACATAATAATTTTAAATGACTCGTTTTGGAAACTTGCGATTCACAAAAATCATGAACTTAGGAAAAGTTTTGTTTAGAAATCGCAGACATGTAAAATATTTTATTGATAGCCAAAATGATTCTAAGTGATATTACAAATAACGTGTCGACTAGTGAGTTGTAAGTGTTAATTTTTGTTACCTATGTGTCAGCGTGTTTCACAAAATATTCAGTTGAGGTTTAGTAATAATTACATTAGTTTAACAAAAGTCCCTTATTGTCAGACCCAGTTGGTATAGTTTATTTTTCGGGGAAGTTACTTTACGGCTGGCGAAGGATTCATATAACACGATTCCTACCGACTTACCTCTCGTGATTTATGTAAAATTTAATTGTCATTAGAACGAGTTACGGACCACATTTATGCATAGTAGCACCTATACTAAATTGTGCGGGTTACTTTCGGAAAATTTCACTCTTCGCCACTGGCTTACAGCGTACCTCCGCGATTTTTTCCGACTTGCAATGACTCTAGGAAATCCACCACACAATCATTTCTGCTCCAAAAATATAAAGGTAGCGTAGCCAGGGCTAGTGCTATGCGTGACTGTAATTATTTATTAGATATAGATCATCCGGCACTCACAATGCTAGGAAGTGCGAGGTTGTGCAAGGTGATGGAGTCTCAAGGGCGAGAGCGCGCGCTGTCGACACCGACAGTAATCTCCCATTGTTCCGTTGGCCAATGTGGTCTCCAAGGATCTTACTAATAAACATTTGTCCTCTATTTATGGGAGTAAGGAAAATCATTATTTACATTTTCATTGCAGGTAGTGTCACTGGGCAATGAGATAGATGTTGAAAGTATAAAAATGCCAACGTAGTTTTGTTATTTAAGAGTTTTTTTTATTGCTTTCCGTTCGTCTGATGGTAAGCGACACGACCGCCCATAAACAGTAGGAACACCATCCAATGTTTGGGTATGTATCTGCTGATATGGATTGTCTTATCATTCAGCTTTATAAAGAGAGTTATTTTGATTTGTAAAGACTTTTCGTGTTTTAATTTATTTTTATAAATAGCGAACTCCCTCACCTAAGTAAATTAAATAACAGCAATTACATGTTTAGCCGTTTCTGAAATTAGCATTGAGATAGCATTTAGCATCAATATATTATAAAAAAGATATAACATAATCTTTCTCAAGTCGTATAGGGGAAAAACAAATGAGAGATTTCACAGACATAACATAATACCTTATGATCATTATCTTAAAGCTTTTAAAATAAGGAAAATGAAGTGGCGGTGTGTAGGGAAAGTCCCGAGTAAAATTTTGTAACTGTGGAGGTTTGGACAAATACAACAAATTTAGTTATAGATGTAAAGGTTATTTATTGTTTAGAGAAAATTCAACTTATAATAAATAATATTAATGTATGTTATTCGTAGATTTTTTTTCTGGCTAGCCTTCCCTAAATAGGCGAAAGTATGGATAAATAAGAATTCAAGCAAAAGAAGAACTGCATAATGACGTTTAACAATTTCACTCTGTTTCGAATACAAGAATCCAGCAACCAAACAACTTCGGCTCATTACTAAGTTTTGCGGAGGGACTATTCGATCTTCGTTCTTGCCGCATTAGATAATTAGATGTTTCCAAACTTATAACAAGATAAATAAACAATATTCGATTTCTGAAGGCCTTGTCTATTAAAGAGAGGCGTGGGCGCCGCGGTATTCGCCTAAATGTTACAGTTCACATGTTTTGACATTGTTTACCTTAGAGACGCTACATAACGATGCATGACTAAAACGATACATATTAGTACGTTCCAAAATATTTCAAATGCGTTTCATTGTATTATTTTCATTTTTACTGAGACGGAATTAGTTTCAACTGGACCTGTTACGTCGTGACTTATCTTTGCCTAAACTTGTGTAAATATCAGGCTGTACAAGAGACTTTTTATGAACCCCAAGTACTTATTTCTGTATCTCAAACCCGTATCTTCTTGCGCTCGATCTCCACACCGAGTACACGCCCATTCACGGGGGACATTTGTCGCGGCCCTAGGCACACAGCTAAGTGTGTATACCTCATGGTTGTTAATTCACATAGAGGCCTATGAGGGCTCGCGAACATTTCCTGGCATTCTTCCTTCCTTCCATCCTAAGAGGGTTCCTTCTCATTCCTCTACACTACCTTTCACAGATTTCCCCTCACAACTCTTCTGCAGGGTCATGCAGCCGCTAAGCCGGGGGATTCCAGTATCCCATTCGCGGGCTTCCCCCGGTGTATGCGGGGTCCGATACACAAAAAACCTGTATCTTCTTGTTTCTCTGTGGTATGACGATCATTGAAATCATAACAATTTCAAGAAGCATATCACGCAACAAACAACATTCTGTTGTGAGCGCAGTATAATTACACAACAATTACAACAGTGGCCGGTGGCGACCGATTAGCCGGTCGACCGACCCGGCGGGCGCGGTGGGCGCCGGCAATTACAGGCTTTTACGGAGACGGCCAAGTGCAATTCCAACTTTGATTATAAACGTTGAGTTGGAAATAGAAGCATCAAGAAATTAGATGTATCTTTATGGATTTGTATTTAATAGCTGTGTTAAAGAGCAGTAGCTCGGCTGATAAGTCATCAATATAGCTTATGGTAAGTATAAGTAGTATAAGTCATCTTTCTGGTGAGGAGGTATTTACTTTTACCTGACGGAGTACCTCCGAAAGATGAAAACCACGCCTTAGAGAAATTGATTCGTCTAGTCGAGACCCACTGCTATAGATCTACTTCATGATTTTGGCAACTTTCCATGTATTGAACTTCTTATCAGTCGACATCATAAATTAGATTATGTAGTAAGTTTATCAGATGCAGTATGGTAATTTTCTGAACCACGTTAAAAATACCACCGAAAATAACTCTCGTAAAATCACGTTTTCTGACACAATTTCACAGTCACGCAGGTTGTTTGCCATTGAAAAGTGAATCTTGAATTAATATTTATAGACGGTAAAATATCGCATTACACGCTTTCTATTAGTTTCTGAGACCTACATTGTGACAACTGGCGATCAATAGGCATAGTGACATCAGACATTTTTAAAACTAATAATATCTAAAATATTGCTAGAAATAATATCGTCAATGCTTGAGAAAAGTGGAAGCATTACTATTTAAGATTCTATTATTTCTATTAATAAACACAAAAACCAATTCAGACGATTATTTTTCAAACCTTAGACAGTTGATCTAGCTATACGAAATATTAATTAGCGGCAACTCGTTTTATACATAGTTTAAGCACAAGCTAATGAATCAGCACGTCAAGACTACGAATGTCTTTAAAACAATGGGATAACCTATAAAAACTAAAGAAAACACGACACACCATCAAATAAACCATTCGTAATTGACTAAAAAACCAAGGAAAAGTCTTACAACAGCTATCTGAGAAGATATCGATGAGTGTAAAATTTAGCGGCCTTTGCTACGGCCATTGACCCGCCTCTGAGGTCAACGCAAACCCGATTACGTTGGATTTGGCAACGCAGATGACCAGCGACGGTCACTTGTCACCCGTAATGCAACCCTGCATATTGAAATTGAATATTGTCAGATTTTTTTTATTTTTTAAATTTATTTAAGACACAAACAGTCATTTACTAATTAAATTATGATCTACGTGTACAAAAAGACCGATAGGCCTATTTATAGTTTTAAAAACTAGATACGAGCTAACAATAACGAGACAGAAAAATGAGCTAATATCGCTGATTTAACGTTAGCAATAATGTTTAAATTTGAAAATCGTTGGAGGTTTCTCTTTTCATTGATGCCACAATAACAATTTATTTTGTAGAAGGCTTTATTATTTACTAAGTTGTGCTGTTGGTAGGATATATTTTATAACCGCTCGGATAGCGACCACCGTGCACAAGGTGTTAAAACCCGTCATAGTGGCCCACGTAAGTGTGTCGCGTTCCGGGATCAGCCTATGTATATCTTGTTCCAACAGGCCGGCATAATTGTATCGGTTGTCACGGGGTAATCATCTCTTATCATACGACATTCTATTTGACTCCTTTCCACTTGCCATCAGGTGCAAGGGGGCACTTTGGCATGCCCGTACAAAAAAAGGAGATGTATAGTAGGTTCCAACTTTTATATTGTAAACTAAAATGTAATATAATGTTCATTTTCTTCAAACTCCATTACTGTAAATATAATTGTATTTTAAACTGGTTCCTTCTTGTAATAGACTTCCAGAATGTCGAATTCGCATTTCCTATTCAAATATGTTGCACAATAGTTCTATATTATTCAATCCTAAATTATCAATACCTAGATTAATGGAATTGTCTAGGCTAGTCATTGTCGGAGCTGTCGTGGGCCGAGCAGCTTTGCATTTAGGTCAGTACTTCCTTACAATAATCCTATTTGTGCAGCGGGCCGACATCCTACCGGCTGTCGACCTGTCCAGCGTCCTATATCTACCTGGAATGTGCAGTCGGAATAATTATACGAGTGCTAAAGGAACGTATCGGGTTTCCAACTTCCTTATTGTTTTAGAATGTATCAAGGACTTATTCTGAAAATGCTTTATTTGCTATAAATATTATAAATAAAAATGTATTTTAACAATAATAAATCTTTAACAACAAGATTTTTAACAAGAATATGCAATTTAAAGAAATAAGTAAATTGTCATAATGTACTTAACTCTGACAATTATTATAAAAAGTGCCGGTAGAACTAAAATGAACGACAATAACAATTAGTTCACTTAAACCACTATAACTGCGAATTGATAGACTTAGATATGTATAACATGTTTTATGATACAGTACTGATAGTGTATGTTATTACTATATTATATCTAGTATCCAAACTAGGCCTAAAATGTATGTTAGATTAATTTAGGTAAGACACATTAGACGAGGCTAAATCTGTTTTTTAGATTTTACCGCTGCGTTTTTTTGTAACGGATATTAAAGAAGGCATAACAGCAAGCAGAAGTATGAGCAGAAATATTTAAAGATTGTTTTGTAAATATATTCGCGTTTTCATTTGAGAAGAAAGCTCTTATCGACTATTATAAAATAAAATTTGTAGGTTCGCTTTAATTCCTGTAATTTTATCCCGATAAAAGATTTCAACGCAGACGGACCTGCGAAAAAAGACTACCCAAGATTACGATCCGCAAAAGATCCACAAAAATGAAAATATTAGAGTCGATGATTTAAAGAAAGAGAAAATTACAATCAAAAAAATATGTAACATTGGTTCAATACTCATCTTCAGCCTTTGGAAGTTCACAGCGGAACGTAGGCCTCTCCTAACGATTTCTTCACTTACCTGTTAGAGTTGGCCTGCATCCAACGAATTCCAGCGATCCATCACCATCATCATCATCATCAGCCCTGTATTATATATATTACTGTTAAGCACGGGCCTCCTCTACTACTGAGAGGGATTAGGCTTTAGTCCACCACGCTGGCCTAGTGCGGAATGGTAGACTTCACACGATTCATTTAGTTCCAGCGATCCATTTAGTTTAAGTCATCCGAAAACCGACTGTCACCCTTTCATGCGTATTGTTTCCCACAAGCTCGCGTTACGTGCGCGCTGACCGCACACGTTTTTTGCTTTTCGTAACTTACAAACCTTCAACTGGCTTCAAGTGCACTGTTACGAGTATTATGAACGTGTACAGGAATGTATTCGGGCTAATATAAATGTTAGGTTGGAATTGTATTGAATTGTTTTTTTTATTGACATTACATGTAACAGTTATAACGTCACTAGCTAAGTCTGTGGCTCCGTCCGCGTGAACAAAAAATACTGGGATAAATATTTTTCCGGGATAAATAGTAGCCTTTAGGACTCAGGGGTAATGTAATTTCCTCTTTGTAAAAAAACAAAATCGATTTAGCAGTCCATGAAATTAGCGCATAAAAACAAACAAACCCTTTAGCTGTACATTAGTATAAATTAGTGAACCAGGCTTTTGTGTTACACGTTCTATAAAAATAGTTTGACACTACAATAAAAACACTCAAATAAAAAAAAGAAATTAGGAGAAGATA
This sequence comes from Manduca sexta, assembly GCF_014839805.1. Classification (NCBI taxonomy): domain Eukaryota; kingdom Metazoa; phylum Arthropoda; class Insecta; order Lepidoptera; family Sphingidae; genus Manduca; species Manduca sexta. The sequence continues at coordinate 1,829,278 of NC_051125.1, forward strand.
AACGTAAATTTTTTATTCATTTGTGACTAATGAACTCACCACAGATACAAAACAGACTTTTAAAGGGGTACATTTATTACATTTAATTTACAAACTATCCCCATGCATTTCCTAAAACACTCTTTCATAGTTCTTTTTTCGCTCTCTAGAGTTGTGATATCATCAAACTATAATAGAAAGGTATGGTTGTTTTAGATTTACTAGTGGTAGGATTTCGTATGCAAGGGATCGTCTGGGTAGGTACCGCCGCAATGTCTCTTCCTATCCCCAAGCAGTAGTGTATATGCAGTGTTGTGTTCAGAATACAAGGATATTGCAGCAAAGATAATTCGATAAGTATTATGAAAGTTGACATCTTATTTTTCAGGATGATGAGCGCAGTGGATACCATGCAGTACTTTGTTATTTACATTCTGTATGGTGTTGTTGTTTATGAACGGTCGTATCGTTTACTGCGGCATGGCATGCTCGTCAACTCATTGTAAAGCAATAATACAAAAAAAGTGTACGTACCGTACCACACATGCGTACAGTATAATAATGTCGGCCTGTTGGAACCCTATATATACCGTTTAAATAGGCATAATTGTGTCGAATATCGAGAGGTAATCATCTCTTATCCGTCGACATTCTGTTGGACTCCTCTCCACGTGTCATCAGGTGCGGTGGGGTGAATTTTCTGTGTCCGTATAAAAAAACCTACATTGTTCCCTGGATGCGTGTCTGTCCGTGTGTAATATTTTCTAGTGAAGGTGAGCGGTGCGCGTGACGAGCCGGTGCGGCACGGTGCCATGCTGTATGTGCTAAGAATCGTAATATTACCCTTAATTACTACGCCTTACTCGCCTCGCCGAGATAACACCGCCCCACAACAATTATAACGCTCTTCCACTTAAACGATTACTATGTGTACACTGTAACACGCCATCTTGATCATGGCAGACATTTTGTAGTGTGGTCATTAAAATATAGTGGTTCTTATAAATATAACCTATATAAGCGTATAAAATGGAAAGATATATAGTGATTACAATACTTATATTAGCGGTCATCTGTAACTATGGCAGACTTTTCATTTCATCACGACCAAACCAGAAGAAATATTTGCTAATAATACAAATATTTGTTTCGGTATAGGGCTCGATACCTCAGTCTATCGTAGAGGGTTATCGTATCAACGTCCGCTTCTTCACCAAATTAACAAAAAAGTATTATTAAAATAAATTTAGTGTTTAGATAAGTGTTGATACCTTTTCATGTTAAAAGTTGTCAGCAAATAAAAAAAATGTACACATTACAAAATACCGCCAAATTGAAGTTCGGTAGTTTATAATGCCTTGAGCGGCATCGGATGCAGGAAGCTCCTTGGGCGAATTATCTGCTGCACATACAAGCTTTAAAATTCTTCCGGGCAGATTTAATGAACGTAAGTTTTTTGAAGTCAGATGATTTTGCTTAACAAAAGTTGTTCCCTACTTTATAGATAATTTTTTAAAATAATTCTATCACCAACCTTTTCCATACTTAATATCATAAATACGAAAGTAACTCTGTCTGTCTCTTACGCGTTCACGGCGGAACCACTGAATCAATTTCGATGTCATTTGATATGGAGATAGTTTGGGACCCTTGAAAACACATAGACTGCTTTTTATTCCTTGAAAATATATAACAAGACTTTTATCCCGGAAAAACTTTTTCACTCGCGTTGAGACGCGAGGTAGAGATTTATATGTCACATGTAAACTATTACTGAAACAACTCAATGTTATCTAAATAACTCAAGTATTAACTAGAAGTGTTAGAGAAAAACGAAAGGTACCTACAAATGCACGTCACACATGTGCACGATCTCATTCGGAATCTGTCAGTAATTTTGACAGTGAAAGTAGTGAATGAATCAGAGGATTTCTACCAAACAAGTGTTTCCGGCGCCGACTCATTCACACCGTGAGACAAAAAATATTACACACTTATTTACTTACAGTGAGTAGAAAATTGTAGACGTTATACTGTGAGTGGATACATGATAATGTTTTAGACGCAAGTAAAATGATAAACTAATATTATTATTATCTAACTTTACTAAGATTACAAATTATATAAATTTTTGTATTCATTAATAGTAAACGCAGAAACCGCTGAACTAATCTGAATATAATTTAGGTATAATCAGGTTTTTTTCTCAGAAACGAGCATAGCAGGCTTTTATTTTAAAATATCTTCACAGGGGCTGAACCGCCAGCAACTTAGTAAATAATAAACACTTTATTAACATTCAGACAAGTCCTAAGCAAATTGGAAATTACCCACGACTTGCCGATAATCTATGAGCTATAAATCCCGAATGCCCGCACGGATTCCCGCCGCGATTCCGTGAGAATACATCCATAATAATCGAGCCATCTCGGACCACAGGTCGGTATAAACAGTTCTGGTAACGCGCGCTCGTTGTGTATGCAGCAGGCGCCGTGCTTGCATCATACGCTGGTGTCATACATTACACATAATTAGGTGTCCTGTGTGATGCATTACAATTAACATTCGACTAATTATAATGTTTGTTATGTGTTGAGCTATAGCTTCTGTACATTGCGTACGTATTATACCAAATAGTAAAAATAAGCTAATCATATCTTAGTTCGAGTTAAGTATATTGGCAACGAAGATCGGCTGTGAACAGGGGTCCCAGGATCGATTTCCCAACTAGGCACAGTAGAGTGAAGTTAAAGTTCTGTCGCTGTTATCACCTAAGGGTTAGGTTAGGTTAGAAAGATAAGACACACTTTGAGGCTGTATGGGTCTCATAAAATGGCAATATTGCTATTCTATAGAAATATAAGAAACAAACCACAATCTGGATTAATGCTTTATATAATATGAAATCTTTTAAATTTGTTGCCCAACTTGATAATCGAACTCAACTCTTCCATAGCCCATGTACCTTGCCGCTAGACCAATATAGCGACAATAAACTAGAATCTGTTAATTCGTTCGCGCAACTCGTAAAAGCAATTACAAGAACTACAGAACGTTCTCGCAAACCGGAACTTTTGGTTATATTGCCACCTTTATTGTGAAGTCTGTGTACATTACACTTTAGAGCTAAAGCAAATGGCGATTACATACAACCCGACAATGCGCTTGAAACGAAACCTAAAGCATTGTAAACGCGATACAGTCAAGATCTATGTATATTTATATTTAACATGCGCATTGCACACAAAGATAACCTCATAAAACTCGCAGGAGGTCGTTGGATGCGGGCCGCTTACAATGTGGCGATCTGGAAATCTTCGGGGAAGGCCAATGTCCAGCAGTGGACATCCTGCGGCTAATGATGATTGCACATAAACAGAGAGTGCGTAAATCAAAAACGCGCGTCGTCGCATCATTATCAACCACAAGAGGTCAACTGGTGAACATAGGCCTCTCCTAAAGTTAGAAGCTGCCTACACCTAACAAATTCCTGGGACCCCTATCAGATCGTCTATCGGCGCATGCAAAAAACGCTGTCCGTATAAACACATAAAAATAAACTATGAGATGATGTGAGAACTTATTCCACTAATAGTCTTTTCAAACGAAAAGAAATTCGTGTTAGCATCATAACACTTTATGCGTTATTCGAACCTTAAAGGCTATTACATTTAATTATCAATTATTATTTACCTCGTGCCGCTTCAAATACTCTACGGCTTCATATGAATAATTCATTGGAGAATACATTAATATAATTAGGGTAAAATATGAACGTGATATTTAAAACCCATACAAATTATAAACCAAACCCAAATATCCATAACTAGCTGTGCCAGCGGCTACGCAGAGAATTTGATTTGTATTTATTTCTTCTGCTTCATAATTCTTGAATTCTGTACTATATACATCAAGAGGGCTTTCGTTTAATTAAAATATAAAAACGCCTATATTTCTACTAGTCAAATTAAACATTTTATTTTAATTAATTTGTAGCAATCGCCTCAGCGGCGTAGGCCTCCCCTAGTTTTCTCCACACCTCTCTTACGCGTGTCAGTTGCATTCAGTTAGTTACCTCCACATCTTTGTTCAAAGATATCGTTTCACGCTATCTTTGGTCTTTTTTTTCTTCTTCTCGTGGTATCCACTCTGTTTCGTTTGATATTACAGTAAAATTTGCATCAAGATTCGGTCAGCTGTGTTTATTTGACACACGGATAAATTAAGAGAATAATCTGTTAGTATTGTGTTTAAATTATGATCAGTGAAATTATTCACATTTATTTATTAGCACTTCATATACAAATGTATACACTCGGACTTGATGCCATAGGCATTCTCTACCAGACAACCTTAGGGAGGTAGAGAATTTAATTTAATTAATTTAGTAACTTATAAAATTTTATGGTAAAAATATCGATTAATTATTCAGAAATAACAGAAAGACTGGTTTGTCTCAAAGTAGTCACTTTTATTTGGACATCTGGACAAAGGGAAAATGTTGATACTCAAAATGGATATGTTTGAACTAAGGTCGGAACTGTAAGGTTGTCCTGTATGCTGAACAAAGGTACTCTAGAGAACACCGCGCCCAAGGCAAGCGGGACTGTTATTTTTAAAACTCATTGACTTATCTCACTATCGACAAAAGATCGATTCTATATTGAAGTGTCGCAAAACGAGTAAACTTGCATCACCTAAAATAAAGCCATTTGGAACATAGTGTAGTTATATTTTATTTACTAATGACATTGCCGATAATAAATGATACAGAGGCATATACAATTTTCACATTTAAATATACTTTTTAGGAAAACTGTGACCAGTTTTTTTATTCCTAATAAACTAGCAGTTATTTGAGTTTACGAGTCTTTTGCATCCCTCCATAAATTTAAAATAAAACCTCCATACGGTATTTGTATGGGAATTATCGCAGGGAAATGTCGACGTGTCCATAATACAGTGCTGCAGCGCTCTTGACATTCAGTGGGCCGCTCGTTAGCGAGAGCATTTCACGCCGCCTCCATTTTATATCTATCGTAAATATTTCGACCACACACCTCAAACTCGGCGGAACCGGCCCGACTCGTCTATACAATAATAGAATGCGACCTGTTTGCACAGCAAAACAAATATGGTGCTTGGGCGATGTATGGGGCCTTTGGATTGTAGAGCGAACAATTCCGAAAGTTTTCGCTGTACCGAGACTCTGTGGCGTATAAGACTCTAATAGTGGTAATTGCTGTGTTAGGATACAACAAAATATCACTGAGATTTTTACATAGATAGGTAATTATCTATAGCTAGCTATAGATGGATAGCTTGAATTTTCTGAAGCTGTGAAAAGAAAAGCGTGCAAAAATTGGTATAAAATAATATACTAAAATCTAACATACACCAGAATTACGAGCATTTTTTTCTTACTTACGATATCTGATATAATACTGTGTAATGTGTAGAGGTTAATTCACGTTTGTATATGAAACCATTCCCCAGGAACCCAAATTAACACAGAGCACAACTCACGCATCACAAACCACATGTTTAAAGACGTTCAAAACCCCTATCATTCGAGCATGTTTAATTTCTTCAATGTTTACTAATTCTACGAAGTTCCCAAACTATTTTTATGTTAATTTCTTTACAAGTTTGCAGCGAGAGCACTGACCTTGCCGAGGATTTGTTCCGTTCAGGTGAGACACGCTAACGATACTGTAAGTTATTTTGTTTTCTAATTTTTCTTAATAATTTAGCGATTTGTAACTTTGGATCTCGAATAAGTGGATTAAGATTAGGGATGTCGCACATTGCATATTTTTTATAGGCTGTATGTTTTTTTGGTAAAGTAAAATATCCATTTTCCACGTCCTGTGGATAGTAAGGAGGAAGGAAATCCAGAAACAAACCCGGAATAGACCACAATCGACCTCTGTTCGCAATCATTGTTCTATTGCCAACCGGGCACCTCACACACTAACATAAGGTTTTTATAGATCTAGGAGTTCTTTACACAGTCAGTTTTCCTGAAAAATATCATATCGCGCTACTAATCAGTTCTTGTAATGTAGATTACACATATCAGAACTAGATTTTGTACTATTTTTCTAAGTAAAAGTATGTTTTAATCTTAAATAAGTTTTTCAAAAAGGAAGAATATACCTAATTATAATTTTATAGACAATGAACACCAACATTCAAATAATAAATTATTCTGATAATTGAGGACGTGGCATGCCAGTAATCATTGTAATCGTCTGTAATTAAAAACATGACTTTTATTTGTAATTACTGAGAAAATAGTAATTGTCATGCAACTGTGTCGCGTATTGGTTAAAAATCAAATAAAAAAGATTATCAACGTATTAGTTTATAGTCCACTAAACGTGTAAAAAGGCGGACGAAACCGCGTGCAAAAGCTACTATATTTATAAGATTTATTGATTATTTTTTTTCTTTTGATACAATAAAAGTATAATGGATAATGAATGTACTCACGGCTAAGCACGTCTAAACACATAGCTATAAATAACAGCAATAAAACTATCGATTTAGCCAATGATATGACATCACCGCTTATTGTCCATTATCATTCTGTGAGCTCAACTTGATTGTTTATTCTTATTGTTCCCTAGACCTTTGTCGAAACGTTAATGTTTTAAGAATTTCATGTTTATAGGTACAGTATACGTATAATTGTGGCATTCACGATTAATGCAAGATCCACATTGCTCGCTGTATGGTGTCCAGACGGCAGGAGCGAGTCGTTTCGATATTTATAACACTCAAGCGAGTTATAAAAATGCGGTACATCAACACAATCGCTGATGAATGTGAACCTCAACTACCATTTATACTTCTGTTCGAGTTGTAGTTTATTTTTCGATCTTTTATTAAGCTACCTTCTTCTCTCGTCTATCTTTATGTAGGTATGTTTAAAATAACAATATTCTTTTTTTGAATTGTCAGAAATAAATGTACAATTGACATTCCATTTTACAAGTAATTCTTTATCAAACCACAAAGAATATTTTGTAATAAAATACGCAACACAACCTCACAACACGGTGTTGCCAATAATTACACAACGATTAACTAATTACGGTTTTTACTGTCATAATATTGGTGATAAAAAAAATTACAATTTGTGTTATTTTTCCTAAGATTTCTAATTAATTACCCCCAACTATATAGCCCCGACACTATCACAGATCTACCGATCTTTAATCGCAAAACTTATCGTATGTCTCAGACCCACGATATAAAGGGTTCATGTTCAACGAGCGAACACAACTTTTTGGTTCGTAGTATTATGCCTATTTATTAACACTGACGGTTGGTTCAGCAAACTCAACAGACAGTTTCATAACAGTATAGTGTTTTAGCAGCATGATATGCTAGTTTTTTGTCATTGTGCGCAACGTCTTACGTGTCGATATACAGTCATTTTGACATTGCGTTAGTAAATGAAACCACATACTCGTCTTTACCTCTACTGACAGTGCGCTTAAAATCATCCATGAATAAAGAATATTTTCACCGAAACCTCAGTAATACTTTTTCATATTGTGATCTTTTTGTAGTTTACTGTGAATATGACGCGCGTATGAGTGTATTTCTGACTGATAGTATAATAATTTCGCAAAGACGAATTTTCTTAGAATCGTAGTAGTGGCGCGTCTAAAGTTGAAATAACTTTTAATTTATTTATTTTGTTCGTCACTTTATTTTTTACTTTAACGGTTCGAGTAACTAAATGTAAAGTGATATTTTCAACTTGCACAAGGTTTCATTAAGTGACGCAATGTCAAAATGACCCTGTATAAAACAAGAATTTAATATTTTTGGCTATAGTTCTGCCGCGAAATAAATGACACTTACGATCAAGACATGCCCATAATATCCCACTAAAGGTCTTGCCAAAGTACTCATTTTATAAAACCAGTATTTAAATTAACAAAACTAAAACAAGGACGTGCAGATTTATGATTACGTAACGCATAAATCAAGTTTCCTCCGACGAAAATATACGTAATAAATAAGTTTACGCTTTATTCGCAAAGGCATAGACAGCGTAACGAAACACGATTCTCAGAGCTTCTTTCCATCTATGTTATAGGAAGCGAATGCCCATAAAGAGATTTCAATCATGGACAACTTACGTGTATTTTTTTAATGAAAATTTACACCCACTCCGTGACCTAGAGTAGAACTTGGGACAACAACGTATGTATCTAACCACTAAACTAATGAGGCTCAGTATTTTTTTCAGTATGTCTGTAATACTTTGTTTTTTTGTTGGTAACACTTATTGTGAAGTAACGTCTGGTTTTCATATAAAACAGTAGCGATGTATTTTGTAATACACGGACTGATTGGCTACATATCCAATGACATTGTGATGTTCATGTTCAGTTATTTCCGAGACTTTTTAACTGCTTATAATTTTTGCATACGTCACAATGCAATCTCTTTTCTTCTTCCTTCGTGGTATTCGGTTTAGAATATAATTTGGTCAGCTAGATTAAATTATTTTGTGATAAGATTAGTCAATTCTTGTGTAATACTTTTAGTGCATGTACAGTCATCTCTAAAAGTAACCGAACATGTTCAAAATCTCAAACCGTCTCTAAACTTTTGTATCCGTATCAACAATCGTTTTTTCTTCACCAAAATAATTTTTACATGGTTTTAGGCACTTTAGGCAGGGAATAAAGAATATTTTGATAAACGTTACGGTACAGAAACGTTTTGAAGTTTTTAATTTGTTCAGCTAATTTGTGGTTGAATAGACTCAGCGACTAGAAATATTTGGTCGTATCTGCATAGTACGCGAAAGTAACTAATATAATCACCGTTTTTTGTTAATTTAGTACATCTAGGCAGCTAGGACATTCACGTATAGAGTTGGGGATGAATACAAAGATTTGAAACAACTAAAATTTACGGATACAAAATTATGTTTTCTCCAACAATCACGTCGATGTGTTTATGTGCATGACGACGAGTCACAAAAACTGCGACCTTTAGAGAATGTCGCAGCTACGAAGGTGAAAACCGCCGAAATGTCAACACCAACGGATAACAATTGGGTTAACTGCTCCTGTGGTATTCCTGCTATAACATTATATCATTTTAGGCCTATAAGTATGAGTGCCGAAGTAGAATTATATAAAATAAAAATGAACGTTAATATATTACGTCTAGTGCGGGACAGTTTCAAATTAAACCTTTGTCTAACGGGATCCAATACTGAGTAAAGTGTTTATTGGAAGCTGGTGCCAATTTATTTATTTGTAAAATCTTTTACTTCTATTATTTCCTTATCTTTTGTCTTCTTTCCCTTCCACTGAACCCACCCAATGCGTAGATCAACACAAATTGAAAATAAATCGTTAAGTAAATATTATTCAATGTTCTTATGATCTTTTACACACACACACACACACACACACACGCACGCATACATGCCTTTTATCCCCGATCTTTTATCCAGATACAATCGTATAATCTCCTCATATCTCAATACTGTGTTGATTTTTTGTTACACTTGTGTTATCAATGTAGTAACTTATCAGAAACTACAAGAGTCTGAACATACAACACCCAGACCTATGCAAATATTTGCAAGTCCGCAAGCTTTGTTTGCGGTGGAACCACCCTTTCGTTTGTTATCTTCTTGAGTCATATACAGAGAACACAGAAAGACATTCTTGTAGGATTACTTAATCCATTATGACGTACTCCTTTTAAAATAAACTCCATTTACAGTGTATGTAGGTATTGTGTCATAAACTTGATGTATTATAAATGCATTTATATACAATTTATATTTACAACACAACTGGAGAAGTAAGAAACGCGGTATAAAGTAGAGTAGTTTAACAAAATGTAGAGCTAGCCTTTGCGTCATTGCCAATTTCTTAAGTATTAACGTTTAAAAATAAAACATATGTGTCGGCAAAAATGTATTTATTGCGAAAACCTTAATCAAACATAAATTAACATATCTAATATGCACGTTGTATGTATATGTAACGAGTAGACAGTATGCTGAACAAACAGTACAATACACCTTCACCTTCATCAGCCCTCAGCCTCAAAGGTCAAGGTTTCATAAATTTTAATGCTTATATCTTAAAAGGCAATTTCATATCACAATGTTGTAGTATAGAAGAAATCTCTTTAGAACTGGTTTCGTATATATCACCTCTAGGACATCAAAAGATGTTTTAGAATTTGAACTCCTGGCACTGCGTAACAGATAAAAACTTAAAAAAAGACTTAAAATATATTGCAACAATTAAATCTCATTTCTATATCTATTCACTATAAAATCAAATTGACTAATTTATTATTATGCTAGGGAACAGTTCGTACGTATAGATAATAAATAGTTGTCCATGTTACAGAGCTCTGGCGGCCGTGCGGGCGCGGTCGCGGGACATCTGTCGCGGTGAAAAATGCTGCTCCACTTTACATACTCCTTTTATAGAAACGACACAATTAACAACATGCTGCCCATAGATATATACCATAAAATATATTCTGTATAAAGTCTATATTTGTTCATACCCTGTTACTTATGTTAAATTTTCATTTGTAAATAATTTTATTATTAAATTCATAAATTCTCTATTATCAATTTGTACTTTTGATTCAAAGTATTATTGGAATAATATATATAACAATTAGTTGCAGTATTTTTCAACAGTGACAGGACAGTCCACGGAGCTGAATACCAGCCTCGAAAATACCTGTGGACCTGATGACGTCACGTTGTCTACAGTAATGATAAGCATGTGTGACGGACAACGTTCGGATTCCGGCATGGTCCACAATTATTTTTGAGGGTGGTAAAGTCAGGCACTCTGTGGCCACATTGCGTCCTCCGTTTTCTAACAGCTCCACACAATAGTGAATAATATTAGTTTCAGCTACAGTTCAATAAAGATGGCATCAATCCTCATGGCCTGGAAACACTGAGTTCATCCGCACCCTTCCATCTATTTCCTCTATGTTCTATTTGAAAACAATACGCGTATGACTAACTTCAGGCCGGCCATAAAGCTTGGTGTCAGCTGCAACTTGTACTAACTCTACTTATATAAGGCACAGACTATTTGACACATCTATTATGCTGTCGTCTTACAATATGGTTCAAATCACATTTGAACCCGCGAAGTACACGTTTAAGGCACTTCACTTTCCATAGTCTAAGATTGAGGCCGTTAAGTACAATAAATAGAAGCAAATATTTCGAAGTCCCGCTTCGACTATCAGACGAGTGCGCGGCTCGCCAGCTAACGCTACATCTAATAAAGGGATCATAGCAAACATCGTGTACAAATTAATAAAGTGACATTTCTAATACGCAAATAAATGTATTATTCCCTCGTGTAATGTTGTTTTGTTACCCGTCTGTTTTCCTACTTTTAACAAAAGTAATAAGAAAAGGACGAGGAGATTGATATGTGATTTGATCGAACTGACGTAACAGAAACAATGAACCAGAGTGTGCGCTAGGCAACCCTCGGCCAGTATAGAAACAGATGTGGGCGTCAGAACTAACCGGAGCGGCGGCCGCCGGTGAAGGCGCGGAACAATACTGGGACCTGATTCCAAGGTGTTATTAACTGGTTTCTTACAATCAATTTTCTCACAATTAAACAGGCTGAAGTGTATTGCGCGACAATACGACAATACGGCGCGGTGCGGTGGTGCGGTGGTGCACCGGGAAAGCGGCGCCGCAAAAACCCTGCGCTGTTTTTCAACAAGGTTGAACAATAGGAAGAAACTATTTACTCACAGTAGGGAGAGGCGCGCCGCGGTGCCACCCGCTTTCCAACGCGCGCACGCTCGTTTAATTGCCATTACGGATAAACATCATTTGCATTGTTCGCACTCTGGAGAAAATTAATTGCCTCACAACCGATCGGCCGACGAAAGAAATCGACGGACACACGCCTCACGCCTCGCATCCAACACTTGATTTATTTGCCTTGCTCCCGGTTTTAACTTACGGTAAATCGCGTCAGGGAAATTCCGCGGCACCGCGCAACGGGCACCGGGCGGGCACTCCACCAGTCCATTATCGCGCGGAACTCGTCCCGGACTGTGACACTGCGTGCCTCGTTTGCACTGTGCTGATGTTTGCGACGCGACCCTCGCGGCGTCACCCGCCTTACACTTTGAACCATAGCATTATTCACGTAACTAACTAAATTAAGCGGCGCCCGCCTCTTGCTTCTGTTGTATGATGGACTCCCACTGCGCGATCAGTCTGGTAGAGCTGGGCGCGAGGAATTGTTCACCGGGCGCGAGCTCGCACAGTTCGGCGAGGGACTTGGCCGGCTTTAGGCTACCGATGGACTCGTGTCCGGAGCTATTCCGGGGTGATGGCGACCTTAGTTCCTCGTTAAGCGCCTCGTATAACTCGCCTATCGATTTGGTCGGCTTTAATTTGCCGGGCGGGGGGATCTCCTCATCTTCAGACTCAGAGTTAGTCTCCTCATCGGTGAGCTCCAAATCGAAAGGTTTCTGTTTCTTCCTCATCCTCTTTAGCTCCTGTTCTCTATCTTTCATCTCCTGCAGTTCTTTCTGAATCTTTTCTTCGACGGGCACGTAACCTTTGCGCATCGGTTTGCCTTCCGGGGTGCGTTCAATCACCGGTGGACTGAGCACGGGCGCGATGATGGGTGGCGTGGGGAACACGAGCGGAGGAGCCACGGCAGTGGGTGTGATGGCGCCCCCGGGAGAAGCCGGCAACTTTCCTTTGTTGGCAATGAACCGCTGCATGATGCCTTTGGTTCCGGTCTGGGGGGCGAAACGTCGCGTGTACCCATTTGTATTTAGAAGTGTTGGCGGTGTGGGCGGCGAGGGCGCGATAGGGCCCAGCAGCTGGGAGGTGGACACCGCTCTGTTCAGCGTCTTCTGTGGTTTGGGCTCTGCGTCGCCGTTCACGTGACCATTTTGGTGGTTAACGTCAATCGTGGACTCTGACATGAGTCTGCTCATCCTGAAGTGTCCTTCCTTGAACTCTCTCTCCCTCTCCGTCACTTCTATGATTTCCCTCTGGATCCTGGAGAGGGGATCCTCCTTTAACAGTGACTGTAACAGAAGAGAAAAGTAGCATTAAGAACAGAATAATAATCGAGATGTGCTGGTAATTCTTTACCAGTATGATCTTAGGGAGGCAAAAAAAATAATTTTGTATTTAGTATCACGTAGTTAATTTAAACTAAGTTTATATGAATTTATTCCGGTGTTTGTTTAACAGATCTCAATTGCACACTAAATCGATAAAGCGACTATGTTATAATTGCGTCGTAATAAACCATAATTGGAGTGAAATAGTTTCATTGGCACATTCCGCACACGGAACTAAATTGATTCATATCTTTAAGTGTTGAATTTTAACACGTTGTTATGTCTATCTAGTTTTCATGTGTAGAAATTGGTTAATTGTTTTAGACACCATTTGGACCACGGGCGTTTATAAACGTCTAATCTTCTTTTATATAATTTAATAATATATTATTATGTTAATAAATTTGTTACTATTTTCTCTTCGTGGTCAATATAACTTTATTAGGATGAACATTTTTCATGTTACTAATTAATTAAGTTAATCTTTAAACGGAATGAAACGCATATTTTCATAAATCCTTTCGAATTAAATAGTGCGTGCACCACGGCTTGTAGGCAAAAATAGACAGGCTGTATAGTACCTTTATGATAAATACCATATTATTTCAACCATAAATAACAACTCACTACGAACCCATCAAAATGTTCTCAGAGCGTTACGCCTTAAGTTCCCCATTTCCTTTGAACATAATTACATCCGTAGCTACTGGTATATTGGAGCTTGTCTTTCGGACCTTCGCATGTGGCACGGAAGTACGCGGCAGTTGGTCATACGGTTTCGGCTCGCAATGTTAATGTAGTGACATATGCTTTAATATTAAAGGCCATAACATATTGAAAAGAGGAATAAGTTTGACCTTACATTGCATAAATTGTCCCTTTTAATGTGTTCTAATAATTACAAAACTAAACGATTTTGTTTAATTTTTAAGGTTTTAAAATTGTGAAGCATTAGCGGATAAAATTTCATAAATCTACAGAAGGTACTCGTAAATAGTTACCCCAAACTGTTCACAGTAGAGCTTCTTTCTAGAGATGCTCCACAGTCAGCATTGGCGATATTTTTTTTATTAAAATCATACTATTTATTAGATTAAAATCTGTATAAATAGTATGATTTACAAATTTTAATAAAATAAATATCTCCAAAGCGATTGAATGCCAAACAGTGCACAGTTTGACCTGGAGGCTCTCTAAATATATTTCCTTACATTTATATAACGTAGGCGAGAAGTAAAACAATTTTAAAAGATCCTTAAGGAGGTTAAGTATCATTCAGCAGCTTAAATAATGATAAATATTTACATATTGGAAAAAGGCATTTTTTCTATTAAAAGTAAAATCAGAACTTTGTTAATGACGCATAAACGTGAGAAAATTTCTAATGACTAACAAGGATGTTGATAAACATGACCTAACGAACTAGCAACTAAGATGACGCGTCAGTTTGTACTTTACAGATAAATGTACAAAACCTAATTACTTTATTTTCGGACTTTTAAATTGACGCTTTTAAAACAATTATATCTAAGCGACAAATATATTGAAAATAAGCTATAAGCATATTTGGAATTAGATTTTTCTGCGTCGTTTGCTTTCTACGTCAATTTTTGTTATTATAATTTTATTCCGAAAATAGATAGTTTCTTTGGTATGATCGGCGATGATGATGAAGATGATGATGAGCGGCGATAGCCTAGTTGGGTGTGGAACGGACTGCCGAGACGAATGTCCGCAAATCATGTGTGTATTCTTTGTGAATTTATCGTTCGCTTTAAAGGTGATCGAAAACATCGTGAGGAAACCTGCACATCTGAGAAGTTCTCTATAGGAATTTCGAAAGTGTGTGAAGTCTACCAACCCGCACTAGGCCAGCGTGGTGGACTAAGGCCTAATCCCTCTCAGTAGTAGAGGAGGCCCGTGCTCAGCAGTGGGCAAGTATATAATACAGGGCTGATATTATTATTATTATTATTAATATTATTGGTATGATCATTAAATTAAAATCAAAACTTTAAATCACTCTACTGAAAAGTTGACTCAATGTCACTTAGATATGATTCCCTTTCAAGCGTCGACATATTACCCCCATAAAGTTATAGTTACCATTGGTCTGGAAGCTTACTTGGCCGAGTACCGTGGGGTAACGACTTTTGGGTTCGATTTCTACCGCGATATAGATTTATGTGTAAACCATAATACCTGTGTTCCCCAGGATAGGATATTGTACCAAATAAGGCGGTAAGGTCAGCATATCACATCATTGATCGGATATTAATTCAAAATCGGTGCACTAGAACGCCTCTGCTTACCCTTTTAGGGATAAAGACATGACATGTCAGGTTTGTTTGCGTCTATTGGAAGTAAACATAATGTTTTTATTAGCGTATCTGCGGGTCGGTCGTTACCGACTATCTGTACGTGCTCAGTTGACCTTACTTACGTGATAGATTAGCAAACCCTACATAATATATAGTTACTAATATGCATATATGCGGTCTGCAAATAGTTCTAATGATAATTAGATTCTACATAAACTTTACATCAAAGGAAGCCGGCAGGAAAAGGGTTATATGGACGCTTCGCCACTGCTTCATTTAAATGTTTTTTAAATAAATTGTGAAACAGTCTTTTAAAGCATATGTTTGTATTCATTGAGCTAATTTCATCTTTATGTCTTAGGATTAGAAACAAAACATTTCATATTAACGACGAAAGTGATTAAGGCAAGGGCCTTCATAAACATTATTTAGTAAAGAATCGTTATTAGTTAGATAATTCTCAGCTGACTAAGACTGTGTAGATTGAGACTTTCTGGGTTCCATCCCAGAGGCGAGTAGTTTAAGTTTGTCGGTTTGTTTAAGACGCAAATGGAAGGAAGGGAAATTCTGTTACTAATTAGTGCGTTTACTTGTAGTCCTGCATACCCCTCTAAGTTACAGGCGTGCATATAATCATGCATATATTTTTTTACTCGAATATACCTCGCGCAGGTACCTGCCGCCGCTCGATTCCGGTGATACTTGACCTTAAGCTGCGACCTAAGGTGAGGTCACGATATATTTCCGATTTTATCAAGCCGTAGGTTCGTATGTTTCAACAATTAAGTATTTGTATGCTGTTCGACAACTTTATTGAAATTATTATTTTTATCACATTACTGAATGTCTAGATGAGTTCATAGGACATAGGTATTTAACCCAATGGCATATAAACAACAACACCACCGAATAAGGACTTATTACTTGATTTCTTATGTTTAGCTACGCGGATATTAGACATTGGAAAAAAATATTTTCCAGATCTTATCGCGGTTTTTTATATTATTAAGTATTATTTTCTCCCGACGTTTCGAAGACTGCAACCTTCATGGTCACAGGAGGGGTTGGTCGTCCAAAAACTCAAAGTTACAATCCCTAAATTTTACAATTATATAAAATTTCACAACGTAGGGAGTAAATATAAAAAACCTAATAAAATCTGGAAAATAGTTATATTTCAATACTTATTATTTACTTACATTGAATTGCCTACTTACAATTTATTAAGTACAAAATGGCATATAAGGCACACTCACGCCTCAAAGTAATAAGTAATATCCAGTTATTACACTGATTACAATGTTCTTCCACAAGGAACGCAACAGTGCCTGCACACCGAAAACAGGAGGTACTTACATAAAAAATCTTTGTTTAATATCATTATTAAATAATTACAAGTTATTGTTTTATATTAATAGTGGAGCTTCTTTTAAATGCATGTTGCGACTCTTTAGAATGTAGTGCATTTGAGTTTATTATTATTAGAGCTATTTATAATGTAACAATTAGGTACTGGTGCCCCAATAAATAAATTAAAAAAAAACGTGAATAAATAGGAAACTTATTATGGACGCTTGCATTGAGAAATTTATAAAGGCAACCCAAATATTAGAACTGCCCACAACTTAAAAAACCAAGAAACTTGTCTTTGTATTTATCTGTCTACATTTGGGTTCAAAGACCCGTAAAGTCAATATCAATCAGCTTAATATCATAAACGCCAGACAAGGCTTAGTTTTATTATAGTATAGATATGCTTATATATTTTCCTTATATTGAGCAGACATGGCATTATGGACAAGCGAAAATGTAATTTTGGCGCCGATAAAATATTTACCAAAGGACATTGGACGAAGAACGAATGGCGACGATAGTATATAATATTTAAGTTGTATTATTCGTATTATCTACACAAGAAACCTTAATGCAATCAAAAGAATTTTGAATGCACGAGTAGTGACAATTTGTTATATAATAGAAAAGTCAGAGGTGTTTGCCCTTGGGAATTGAACCTGCGGACATTCGTCTCGGCAGTCCGTTCCACACCCAACTAGGCTATCGCCGCTTTTTCTTATACTTATCTATATTTATATATATCCGTATTAAGCAATAAATTTTAATATAATGCTGATATACAAATCATTTACAATAATTAATTAATTATATCGCCCATAATGTAAAACGATCTTCACTCTCGTTGAGGTTTCTGATAGAACTTTTGTTTCATAAGATTTTAGAATATTTATTATTGCGTTAAAAAACAAATGTTTAATTATGCAGGAAAAGTTGTACGACCATCAAGGTGAGCGGCTCATCTGTATGTATTAAAAATTATAAAAATCTAGATAAATACATGCTGTAGTCAAAACAAACCAGCCAAAGAGCCTCGTGCACCAGTTTCAGCAGTAATGAAGAATTAGGTAGATACTCAAAATCTACTGTTCCTAAGGTTTGTACATAATATAATAATAACAGAAGGCCAGAATGGTAGTTTCCGATATAGCAGAGTGTAGTAATTATTATAGACTCAAACTATAACCATGTGTCGAAAGATCGATGAGTCCGGCAAAAGCATTTGGTGCGTCTCTTTCAAAGCTGGTAAGGTATTCATAAACCGGATTTATATAATCGCGGAAACAAACACGTGGATTGCAATTTTAGGAATAGTTTGTACATTTTATTGTGTAAACTGCTGTAGGTAGGTAAAGCTCTATTCTTGTCTTATAATAAAATTATTTATCTTCTTTTTTATTAACGTGTTTTCCCGTATAATGTGTCAATAAGTACATACTTATTACCTACGATGTAAGTATCTATATCAGCTGAAATTTTCCGAATATAAGTATTATTTTTTAAATTATTATGTTAATATTCTGTAGGTGTACTCTTAATGTTATAAAAACAAAATAAAATAATGTGTCGTAGGTATCTACGTTCGGGTAGTGCTCGAGAATTCAATGTCACCAGAACAATCTACGTTTTTATAAATTATAATGCAATTTAATATTATTTATTCAACGAAGAAATATCGCGAAAGCAAAAACTTTATCACTCCGTTGTCACGATTACAGATAATGAATTCTCAGGAAAACTCGATAATTATCATTTTAATTCCATTAAATGATTGATAATTGTGCGGATCGTAAAGTCGATAGCGCTTTATTTTCAAACCGACGAGTTTCGAATGTTGTTTGTCGAATTAATTAGACTCTACCTGCCACACACAAAAAAATCCTTTATTATAAGTGTTTATTTCAATATATTCAAGAACGAAAGTAATGAAGCGAGCGATTACTCACTGCGTATGTGATTTTAGGAAACAAATCCGGAATGAGTGTCAAACTCCAATCAGAAAGAAATTCAAATCACAAAGTTTCAACACCCGGCGAGCAACTGGCGCGAGTAAATGTCATCGCCTTATTTTTAATATAGAACCAAATTAATTATACGAAGATTAGCACACAAATATATGCAATACGCTTGTAGATTATTGGAAAATGTCAGCAGAAATGTAAATGTTTCATCATAGCGATATGCATACGCGGTGTAAGGAGGTCAGCGCGGCCGGCCATGTTTGTGCAAAATGCACGCAGACGGCTGCCGGCTGCCGGCTGACCTACGCACCGCCATATACAGTTTCACTGGTCTACTTTCGGAGATTTATCGCACGGCCCACCGGCTCGACCCGCCGCCACGGTACTTACATCAGCGCGCCACATATCGGCACACGCCAAGGACGCCGCCGCGCCTCCCTCGACAACACGCACACGATATGGACTACAAAGGGTAGTCTGGGAATTTCTCCAACTCAACACGCGCTACGTGTTCACCGCGAGCCACTACACTGGACACTATCAATACAAATCATTAGCGGACGTCGTTAATTCCCCAAGATAAGACAATAGCCACTCGTTTGTTATTGCACGAACGTTCGATAGTAATAAAAATATCGAAGATAATATATTGGCAGGTCGCGTTATCAGATGTGTAACAGTACATCGGAGATGTCGAACACTTTTACCGATGGGCGGCCGCGGTCGCCGCTCGTGACATGTATCACCTCCCAAAGAGCTTTCTATAGCGAAGTCGGCACACATTCCCGTACTTGCACGACGTCAACGCAATGCTGACCACTCCACATCGCTAATTAATCGGGAGGAGGTCACGTCCCTGGGGCGAGAAGCGCGGAGTTATCCGTGCCGGTGCCGCGACCGCTGCCGGCCGACGGCCGACCACGGGATGCCGTCGACCTACGAACCTACGACCGCGAGCAGGACTAGCTCGAACGATCTAAACTGGAGCGCGTTCGCATTCCGCAACAAAACAACACCATAAACAACAACGGTACTCACTTCTCCCATGCTGGAGCCGGTCGCCGATGCAATCCGATATCCGAACGGGAAGGAAGTAACAGTTCGCACTAGTGTTTCACTGTTTCGACATCACGGCACCGATGTCCGACACCTGCCACGGTTGGCCCGTCCGAGTGATCCGTGTGATCCGAGAGCTGCGCACGGCGGCCGCGGGCTAACGTCCTCTGCCGACAGTCGACACTGAGCCGCGAGTACGCGCCGGCCGCGAGCGGCGTGTATCACCTGGCTCGCGTAATTGGCGCGAGAGCGGGACGACCCGATAAGCGCCTTACCTACACACGTGGAAAAGAGAAAGGGCCACGGAGCGCAACACCTGGTGCTGCTTTAGCGACGCGGTGCTGCTTTGTCGACGCGAGGCCGCGAGCGGCAACCAGCGCCAGTTTGAAACTTGAGCGCGGATTTCCGCACTATTGGCTTCGGAGGGAGCACACACCGACGCACCGACGCGCAGCCCTCACTCCCCTCGTTACCAACAGGAAGACGGGCTTAATTAAATGCACCATTGTCAGGTTCTGTAACGATAAAATTTGAGCATTCATCTTCTCACGGACAGTTCCCGTGAGATCAATGCTCAAATTTTATCGTATGCAGTCATCATTATACCAAAATTTATAGCAAGCCCCATAAATATAATGGTACCTTACTTCTCACATTCATCCACTCATCTCAAAATCTTAGGATTCAGCCATTAGATTTAAAGGCTTAGAAACTTATTAGGTGGATAAATAACACTTGACTCCATTCAATCTTATTTTCATACAATAATTACTAAATATAAAATTTAGTTTCATCAATTTGAATCACTTAATATTTATAGTTTTTCTAATATTCAATTAATTAGGAATGTTACACTTAACAAACAAATAATTTATTTAATTACCTACGCTAATTAGATATCTACAACATCTATTAGAAGCGTATATACGGTGGACGCAAGGGAAGTCCGTGAAGAGAGGATTTTACGAATCCCACCTCGAAATATTTATACATGTACAAGGCTATAGCGTTTGAGTTTATTAGAAGATCATCAAAAATGCTTTTATGGAGCATACTACAATTATTTTTCTGATTATGGAGTTACCAGAAGTAGGTACTTACAAATAAATCATCAAGCAAATTTTAACGTAACTTGTAGGCTTGGCGCCAAGTGTATTTTTACATCAGAAAATAATTCTTAACATTTGCAGCATGCAAGTGTATTATTAAATTCTCACACTTGATTTACCCGACTTAGGCATCAAACCCGGTTTGGTCTCACAATAAGCAGTTACTACACCAATGAGGTGATTGCTTTACCAAGCTCTGCTCTTATTTCAAAACATTAGAGATAATTAATGTGGGTCATAGTAATGTAAGAATCGTTATTTTTCTCTTGGTCACGTACGGGAGGAGTATTTTGTAACGCTACAGATAGGACGCATTTTTAACCAACTTCAAAGAGGAAGGTTTATGTATTAGTCGAAAATATTGTTTTAATGTTTGTTCAGCAACAATTTTTACCCCATTTTTTACAGTCCAGAATTGTCCTATTTTAATAATTGATATAGGAACTTGAACTTCGAAGATGCGGGGGAAACTTCTCAAAATTCAAAAGGGGTTTGATGAATCTTTTTCTAAGTTCTGATAAAGCGTCAACATACATACATATTAGAGATACTGATCTTTGACCTTGAATCTCGAGGATTCAGCAGACAATTCCACAAAAGTAAATAGGATAAGAATGATTATTTTTGTATTGGTTTGTGTGTATACCTCTCGGTTGCACATTCACATTGAGATCTATAAGGACGCGAACATTTTCCCTTCTTTCTCCCCTCCGCCCATCCTAAAGAAGGCTTATGTCCTTCCCGCACCCTCTCCTTTCCAAATTCCCTCTCAACTCTCCTGCCTACGTCCCCAGTAGTGTCCCAGAACTTATGCGGGGGGGGGGGGGATAGCTGACTACTCGTCCCCCCCCCTTCCCCCCGTCACCCTCAATTAGTCACTTAAATCAGTCCTTTATCGCGTGACACAAAAATCGTTCAGTATTATTATTCAAAGTTTATGAAACTCAATAGTAAAGTTCTCGCCACTAACGCGATAATTTAGCAGTGCTAGTCACGTGGTATTCCAGATGACATCGGAAAAACGAATTTGTATTTTTGGTGTTGCATAGGGTAAGTGGGTAAGCAGGTAGGTAATAATAGGGTAAAACACACCCACAGAAATAATACGTGTACTGTCGAGTGTCCACCTTCAATGTGGAATAAGGAAGAGTCGATTTATTGACGTTCCGGCAGTGTATTGCCCTTTTTCGTCAGTATAGTTTAATAGTCAAAATCACCTTAAATTATTTCTTGTGCGATTGAAGGTGAACATGAACAGTGATCATTACATACCATCAGTGCTAGAAAAAATATTTGACGGCCTTCTGCAATAAAAAATACTCTCAAACTCATTCTTATCAAAACAAAACTATACTAAAAATACACAAAATTATACTATAAATAAATATATTACTATGTAACATTAACACATCCGAAGAACATAAATTAATAATTATGATAGAAACATAAAAAATGCTGTTAACTCGAATGTAGATACCAACCAAATACCAAAAAAAACTATGTCAGTGACCAAGAAACTAAGTTGTTTTCGAAAGTGAATGCATTCCACGCGTACGTATTTGCACAATAAATAACTGGAAATTCCAAAGTCCTTTTTTTGGTAATACACCACTCCACAGGTGACATGTGTTGTGCTAGCATATCTTTAGATTTACATAGTAAAAAGTTTACTTACTCTGTGGTAGTATGGTAAAAAAAAAGAATAGTCATTAAAAAATGTGCTAAAAATAACACGTCTTTTTCTTAATGCAGCGGTGGCGTAGTAACATTGCGTGCGAGTATAAACCGCTCTAAGAACCGAGGTTCAAATTCCGGGACGTCAGTGCGGTGAGCGGGTAAAGTGAAATTGGGTTTTATGGTTAGTACCCAAAGTCTGGAATTTGTGTTTGACATGGCAATACGCTCGCCGATTATGGGATACACCATGACAGACGTGATGGTGAAAAGTGGGTAACACTTTTGCCTAATGCCCACCCTGCCGAGGATAGGTGTGATGCACACATGAGAAAGACGTTTGCAGAATGAACGGTTTTTTTAAAGTTAGTAAATAAAACAAATGTTACTTGCACACAAAAGTATTTTAATAAACGTTACTTAAAAGCTAACAAACTTAAATAAAGACTAGTAAATGTAACATCAAACTACATTTTTCGGAAAATATGGTTCGAAGTCTAGTAGGTTTTTGTTTTGTTACATCAATTATTATCTTTCATACGCTATCCCAATTATTTAAACTTAATAATTCCACGAAAGGTTGACGATCACTGCTTATACAATTTTTGCATACTTTTTATCGTATCTTCTTGACCCTCGTAAACTACTATGCACAGAAAATATTCAAACTGATTAATTATATCTTTACACTTTGATGGGTATAAACGCGCCAATATGTTTATAATCTACCTTATGGCACGCTTGTTTAGCCACAATCGAAGCCGTGGGAACCAGTCTCGCTTGCGTGCTTGAAACCAAACCATAGCGCGATCTAACTTGACACTAGCGCCATCTAGTACACAAATAGAAAGAATATTTTACATAACATTAACCATGCCTGGATAAACAACATATTACAGGACTTGGTCTTCTATTTATAATATAAGTAGAATTATAACATACAAAGGATTCTTAAGTAGTCAGCCTTAAAATTTATAAACAGAAAAATATAAACCACTTTTAGGTATTATAAACTGCATAGATCACAGAATAATAAAGATAAGTAACAAAATAAAATAATAAACTATGTAAAGTAAATAAGTACACAATGAACTCAAATCAATAATTAAATTAAGTCTTGATACCTATTTGGAAGTGTCATGTAAATTTTCCAAAAGCAAAATTAAAAATATTTATCTCCAAAACATGAAGTATGAACAAGACATAAAGATTGTATAATCCTAGAAGAGACTCTTAATTTATGTACATATAAAAATACCAACTTCATTATAATAACAGATCAATTTATTTACAGTCAGCAAGTTCTATTGAAAGTATTATTTAATTCCTTCTATTATCACTTGGTCTTGTGTTTTGAACCTAATTTTGGTTGGATCCATGTGACTGCCCTTCAAGTGTCTGGTGAGGTCACTGGTACGGAAGAAGCCCCTGGAGCAATGAGGACAGACATATGGAGTGTGGTTAGTGTGGTGCTTCAACAGATGCATCTCTAACAACTTGCCAGTTGGAAATGTCTTTGTACACTCCCCTATTGAACATTTATACTTATCTGCATTTTCATGCTTAAACATTATGTGGTATGAGAGACTGCGTTTAGTTGCATATGCTTGGTCACAATTCTTGCATGCATATGGCCTTTCTCCTGTATGTTTACGCATATGCTCCTCCAAATCTGGGTAAGTTTTCATACAAACACTGCACTGTCCGGACTTCTCAGAGTGCTTCCTTCTCATATGTGTCTGTAAGTTGCCTTTTAAGGAGAATGTCATGCCACAAATGTTGCAAATCACTTGCTTTTCATTGGAATGTATCTTCAAATGTGTGTAGAGGGAGCTTTTACTTTTGACGGACTTGTTACAGAGATGGCAAGTGTATTTTTTCTCATTACTGTGTACAGACATGTGTTTCTGAATGGCTGATTTATCATAGAACGACTTTTGGCATATTGGACAAGAATGGCGTCGCTCCCCAGTGTGTGAATACTTGTGTCGTATTAATGATGATATTTGACGGAATCTCTTTGGACACAACTTGCAGGCGTACGGTCTCTCATCAGTGTGTCTCCGCACATGAGCTATTATTTCACATTTGCGGAAGAACCGGCTCCCACATGTCTCACAAATAAACTTCCTCTCTCTGTTGGTGTGATGCGTTTCTATGTGCTTTTTGAGTGATCCTTTAACATTAAACTTCATATTACATATGTCACAGGCAAATGGTTTCTCTCCAGTGTGAGTCCTTATATGGGCTTCCATGGCTGATCTACTCTGGACCATGAGGCCACAGACCACACATTGTATAGGCCCTGATCGAACTCTATGCTTTTTGTTTTTAACTTTGATTTTCCTGCTGCGCTCATGATGAGTTTCTTGATGTCTTTTCAAAACCTCTTTAAGGGCAAACATGGAACCACAAATATTACAAGTGTATTTTGTTTGTTGCTTCTCTTCGATCTCTAAATTATGTTCTTCAAATTCAGCTATTAAGTCAGTAGATAATTCTAACTTGCTTTCCCCTTTCTCTTCGGGATATTCGGTATTCCAGTCAAAAGGCTCATCTAAACTATTATCTCCTTCTAACTTCACATCTTCATTCTTGATCGCGAGGTCAGATTTTGATTGCGCACTGATTAGAGACTTTAGCACCTTATCTGATGATTCACATTTGATGACGAAGTTATATGATATTGCGAGCTCCTGGGCACAGCCCTCGCACATAGTGTCCGGCAAACCATCACCTTCGCAAATCAGTATATTCGTACATTTAAATATTTTATCAGAGTTTTGTACATTGTTTTGTTTATCAGATAATAGTATTGTACCGGCGTTATTGAGGCATATTCGGCATATTTTTGCATTCATTTTGAAAATTGAAGGATATAACAAACATTTATATCACAAAAGAGATTAGAGAAAATTATGTTGGAATATTTTATTGTTTACAAGTTTACAGCGACCATCATTGAAGGTAGGTATTTTGACAATTAATGACATTTGTTGTTTTTTAAATTTTCCCTTTATATTGAGAATTCAAAAGATTCTAGTCTATACAGCCTTGTCATTATTATAGTGCTGTTACGGTTTAAAAGTAGAATTGCAGGCTGAAACATACAGCAAAAAAAAGTAAGATAATATTATCTTATTATACCCATTGTATATAAACGGTTAGACGATAATCGGCTAGTTGGTACTTAATCGATAAAAACTGCAGCCCTGTGGACCAATTATGTTTTTTTTTTTTTTGGTTTGATAACCAAGGACCAATTATGTATTGACCATTGAATTGACAATTGACGGAAATTGTATTGATATGTGACAGCTTTTTTAAAAACAATGTTTACATTTATTTGTAATTTTAAATAGTAAATAATATTAAATAAATCTATTCATTTAAAGCTATAATATGGACTACAAAGTGTGTCGACTATGTTGTGAAAATGACGCTACATCTTACATCTACCAAATGGACACCGATAATGTAGATATTAGAGCCAAAATTATGTATTGTTGTTCGAAGCTTGTAATCAAGGAAGATGACGGGCTGCCGTCTTATATATGCATTCGTTGTGAGCAAGAGCTCCAAAATTATTACCGGTTTGTGTTAAAATGTGAGGCAGCTGAAAAGAAACTGCGCGACCAATGTTACGATGTCGCGCTAAATTCCGGCGCCCGGTACGGCGACTACGAACCAAAAGTGGAAATTAAAAGTGAATTAAATGACGATGACCATCAATACGATGAAGAACCGCCAGACAATAGTGAGGTGAACAATTTTATTGAGTCTAAAAGTCAAGTTAGGAAAAAAAGGGCTTACAAAAAAAGGACATCATACAAATCCTTAGAGTCGCTAAAATGCACTGTGTGCGGGCGCATATGCGCACACCCGTCCGCGCTAGCAGCACATATGCGAGTGCACACAAATGAAAAACCATACCTTTGTACATTATGTGATAAGAGGTACAAAGACAGCAGCAATTTAAAAAGGCATATAAACAGAAACCATCATTTGCAAAGGGAAAGGAATTTTGTGTGTGAACATTGCGGCAAAGGGTTTTATTCCAGAAGGGATATTAGGGTTCACATGAGGACACACACTGGTGAAACTCCATATGTCTGTAATATTTGCTCAAAGAGCTTTGCACAAACAAGTACTTTGCTACGACATAAACTGCGACATGCCGGCACAAAATCCCATTCATGCCCCACTTGTTCTAAAGCATTTTGTACCAAAGAAGAATTACGTAACCATGCAATGGTCCACACAACAGAGAAGAAATTTTCATGTCCAATATGCAAGATAGCTTTCAAATACTCAAACAATGTAAGGAAACATTTACGAATGCATATGGAGCCAAATAGATTTGTCTGTAATCACTGTGGACGGGCTTTCAATTTGAAAGGGAATTTGAAAATGCACATTGACAGACTTCATTCGGAAAAATCTGGCTTTTGTAATATTTGTTCTAAGAGTATGTCAAATATAGAGGTGCATATGTGGCGCCATACCGGACAACGTCCTTTAAAATGTGAACTGTGCTCAAGCAGTTTCTTTGAACAGAAAGCATTGGGACGTCACATGAACTACAAACACAAGCAAACTGAGAAATACAAATGTCATGTAGATGGTTGCTTGATGGGGTTCCCGTCAAAGCCTATGCTAGATGTGCACACAGCCAAGCTGCACACCACTAACATTCCTTTTCCATGTGACCGATGTTCCCGTGGATTTTACCGGAAGAATGATCTGGCCAGGCACAAGATTGGCACTCATAAAGAAAGACTGTTGTAGTTTTTCAGAAGCTATAAAAAATATGAGACTGTATTTTTGTTTATATATTTAAGATACTTTTATTTCATGATCTAGTCTTTTAACTCAATAAATAACATTGCCATACCATATTGTCAAAATCATTTTTTTTCGTCACCACTCAATCCCGCATCACAAACACCGCCACAAAATCCAAGCATAGGTTATAAAGTATAAATAAAATATCCAGATATGCTATACAATATTTATTCTTAGTGCTGATGAATATCATGATCAAAACAAACCGTATCACAGACCACTACAGACAACTGAAGCTTACGCAAAACTCGGAACGCGACCTTATTACAGCACATTGCGGTTTTGTGTAAAAATCTGTAGGCTGCGTATAAACTCTGTCAAGGGAAACATTTTAGAGTCTAGATACCCGATTATATCACATGTACATGGTGCGACCGGCCTAACTGGCTATAAAAACAACTATTATTGCACGTTTGAACTGGTATACATCTTGTGACCTTAAAACAATTTATAAAATATACCAAGGTCTGGACGCACCCGGTGATATAATGGACATCCAACAACTCAATAAATCAAAAATTATGGAGCTCATAACAGTATACATCATCAACACTCGTTTGTACAAAACAATAACCCTTACATTATAAATACATTAATAATTCATTATTTACATCAACATTTACGTCTATAACTTTGCGTTTGTAAATAAAAACAAATTGCACATGTTACAATCAGATTTTTGATCCAGTCAAAAGATTGTTGAATAAAATTATTCAAATATATATCATATAAAAAGAAAAATTAAAACCGCTCGCGTACTGCATAAATAACGCGTACATCAGTCAACAATTTACAACTAGATTTAAAGCTAGAGGCGTTTGTATGCGGTGTCGGGTCTGCCCGCACACACTACAGTGTTACCTGCAGTTACACTAAACAGCTCAACATAAGAATACGCCATGCATTAGTTTAGAAACCAGAGCGTATCATTGTTCGGTGTACGGAACTCGTTATGTAGGGTGAAATGCTACAGTATTTTTAATGGAATTTGCAAACAACGTAAACAAGAGTTATGTGTGAATTTAATAGCAATATGTTGGAACTTGAACAAAAGCAACTGCAATTCAAGATTAATATTGATGTAATATGAAAATTTATTCGAAAATGTCTAGTCAAATGTTTGTTTACAGTGTTTACAATATCTATTGAAACATGCAGGGGTGGAACCGACTATGTCCGACAATATCTATCGACACAATAACCGGTAATATAACAACACTCAATTAATCCTGATATTAAAAAATTGCAATGTAACTCTTAGCAAGAAAGATAGAACAAGCTACAAATTATAAAATAAGTAAAATTGTGAATAAACTATTTAAAGCGCAAGAAAGTCACGAGGATGATTAGATTTGTATATCGATAGACGTGAGTCATTATCTATTAGGCCGATTTCGGTACCGCTTCTAACTACCCAACGAGTAAAGCTAGGATGAACATGTCAGTAAAAGCTCTCCCTAGCCGGACAACTAATAAACTCCGAATGTTAGCACCAGAGAAACTTCATACATTACGCAATATCGAGTCGATGTCACCGATCTTACACTATCACATACACTCCATTATAATTGTGACTAATAAAATGCACATGCTTCAAATATAAAAAGCCTTTCAACTATAAAACCGTGCCCACGTCGAGTCGAGACAATATTTAAAACAATTTTCTAGTCCATTTATACATATAAATTGTATAACATAAAAATATATAAATAACAGGGCACTGCCCGACGCAAACCCAGTCAAATAAACACTAAATAAATTTCATTAAGAAATTATCTAACAGTCCTTAAATATACATATATCGATATTGTGGAACGACCCTCGTTCCATAGTAGAAAACAATTACTCAAGCGCGGGAAATCGATAAATTTATCGATACTCATTGACGCGTCAACTCCATTTCATGTCAGGGTTTGTCACAATGAATTAATGTAAAATCGGGAATTATACATTCCATTTATAAAGTCCAGATTCTTTTAACCTAAGAGCGTGTTCAATTTTCCGAACGCGTCTCAATTACGTATTGTACGTGTGCAAAGGCTATACTGTCACACATATACCTATATTCGTCAATCCTAACGCACCCAACCGAAGTCGATAAGCAGAAACAGGAGCCACTTCACTCAACACATAACGGAACAAGTGTTCGACGCGGCAGTCGGCGCCAGTGCGTGGGGTCAGGTGTTAGTTGATGGCCTGCTCAGTCATCTGCAGGCACAGCGCGTCGAGGCTGGAGTAGTCATCGGCGGGGGTAGCGGGGGCGGCGGGCGCGGGCGGCGCGGGGCGCGCCGCGGGCGGGAACGGCGGGTAGGAGTGCGACTTGCCGCGCGGCGGCGGCGCGCTCCACCCCGCGCTCCACACGCGCTTGTGCAGCGGCTTCGAGTAGCCGTTGTGGGGGGTCATGCGCCATCTGATAACACACGTCTCTTTCAAACAATTGGTTTCATGTATACAACAAAAACACATTGCTAAGAGTTTCATCCATAGGAAAAAATATCAAACTTAACTTAGTCCTAGACATGGATTAGGAGAATATTTTTTTACCATCAAAAAACTGGTCATAACTAACGAAATTTATCGAGTACCAGTCTTGTACCATTCAGCTGATGTAAGCTATGATGAGTCAAGCTAGTACCTAGGCTTGGGTCCGCGGCGGCTGAGCGGCATGTCGCTGACGTGGTGGAAGAACTGTCGCGGCGGCAGGCGGTGTCGCAGCCGCTTCAGCGCCTCCTGCATCTCCGGCGACGAGAACGCCTCGTGGTGCAGCGCCTGAAACACACATACACATTGAACCTGACACACAACAACACAACCTGACATACTCATTATGATGTGGAACGTACAAACGTAAATTGTCTCAAAGATGTTTCCTAAGATTTTTTAGAAATAATATGTAAGAGAATATTATAATGGAAAAATTTTAACCAACTCTAAAGGAGATATAGTTGTGCATTTGTTGCAATATTTTTAAGGTTGATGCAGTAGAAAGTTCTCAAAATATAATCAGATGGAATGTTTTTTTTTTGTATTGGGTTCAATTAGAGGGTTTTTATAATTAACAAAAAATAGAAACATTTTAACACAAAAATATATCTAAAAAGCACTACAATTTTAATAAGTTTTTAAAAAACTAATCTAAGTAAGAAATAAATATATAATGTGCATATAAGCATAATATTAGGAAGTGGAAAGAAGAGTACATTGTTTGTGTTTTAAAATTACTTATTATTTTGTTAAATTATAATATTTAAATGTAAAGAAGCCAGCGCTGATCACTACACACACCACAAGGAAATTATAAAATAAACAAATAAGGATATGGTTAAACAGGGACGTTGTTGTATTTAAAGTCCTCGTGTGAACCCTTTACCTTTTCCACAAGCCAGCAGTGCAGCGACATGGGGTCGACGGGCGAGTCGTGCTCGCACTCGTCGCTGCTCACGAGCGCCGCGCCCGCACCGCTCGCACGGCAACTGTTCAGGCTCTTCGACGCTGTCCAAGCAAAATGAACTATACATACAATAAACTAAATAGCACATTAACACTAACGTAGGTCGAGCTTTGTTTGGCAACTTATCGCACATATATTATAGTGTTTATTGTTTTTAAACAATTTTAGAAACTTACACACTACCTCAAGCCTTTTATCCCCGAAGGGGTATGCAGAGGCACAACTACTGCAGCACCCACCTACTACCACTTTCCCTTGTGTGTATTCCGTTCCATGATGTGATAGGAGGTAAACCTAACGCCTGTCACAAATTCCATATTCTATGCTGATACTGAGTAGAAAAATCCTCTATCAATGCCTGAGACCTCAATATTGCAATCATACAGTTATACAGCTGCCGCTTAGGCAGTCTATCAGACTGATATGCAATATTTTATATAATTAATTTAATAAGGCGAATCATCTTAATGTTATGTCAACCACCCTCCATATAGTCTGAGAAGTTACGGGTGAATTGTTGATTTTCAATCAGGGGAAATAGATATAGGGTAGATTAATTTTGCTTGATAATCTTTCTGATCATAACTTAATAAAGCTATCATTTCAAGTCATTTTCATTGCGACAGTGAATTTAACCATGTCCGGACGACATACTCTTCCAGTCTCGAGTATACTTGATTTTTAAATATGTTATAGTCACTAGTCAGCTTATGTGTGACAATAAATACCAGTTTGCCGGTGATAGGATATTAATTTTCTCCCGAATAATAACTACTATATATAAGGTGTAAGACTTACCATAGCTTAGGAAATGTGCGTCACATTCCCATATCAGCTATAATAATTGTGTAGTCACTCTATCTGGGCCCTACTCCATTACCACCCAGTGCCATGGGGTCTCATTTCCGTACCCATAAAAAATGTTATTGTGTAGTAGTTACCGAGCTGCAGCACGCGGACGATAGCGGCTGGAAGCTCGGAGGCGGGCGCCAGCGGGCTCAGCAGCACGCTGCGCAGGCGCTCCAGCGCGCGCCCCACCACCGCCGGCGCCGCACCGGCGCCCGCGCGCAGCTCCGCCTCCACGCCCGCCAACACCACGCCGCGCTCTGACAGCTTTTTGATCGACAGCAGCAGCTTGTGCCGCGCGCCTTTCGTCACTCCTGCAGCAAATTTAAATGCAGCACAAATCAAATTGACATTGATTCTTTATCAAACAAATTTAAATAAAAGTACTTATAGAAAAAAACAGTGTTACAACATATTTCTGATTTAAAATGTACCTTATTAACTTACCTAATTTCTCAAGATATTTCTCATCCATGGACATCATCTGTTCATAGGAGATATTGGTGAACAACCACACGTACTTATGCAGACGTAAGCTCTTCAGCCACTGAGCCACTGTGGACATTCCCGGGTGTTCTGTGAAGTTATTGGAGCGCAGATCATCCAGCCTGGTCTCACTGCCCGTCGTCCCATACATTATACTTAGCGGCCTGATTTGACTCAGACTGTGCTCACTAGACAGAGAGAAGCTTCTGGGTTTCTGTACAAACGGCTCGTCGCTTAAATTCTCAGCTGATGAGGACATTTGCATAAAGTTTGTTGATGGAGGTGTCAAGCTATTCGATCTTTGCGATTTAGGCTGCGCTATTGCTGCGTCAAAGTTTAATTTCTCTCCATCCAGGCTGATGTCCACATCTCTGCCATTCTTTGAAAATGATTCTTGCAGTAGATCTGTGCCAAAATGCTCCATGGGGTCTAGCATTGCCCTGAATTCGACGTTCTTACCGATTGTCCTTCGGAAAGCGTTGTTTGTACCCCAAATATTTGTTTCGGGCAGAAGGCATGGGTCTATCCTTTGCTGCCAAACACTCTCTGTATTTCTGTTTCCTGAGATATGATTCTCTAGGTAGCGCAGCCACTGTGTCAGCGTTCTGTTGAGAAAACAAGTGAGTGAAACAATGTAACATAATATATTAAACAAGTGCAACATTGTTATGTTTGTTTCAGTGACTGAATGTGCAAAGGTCAAACATATCTTTATAAATAATTGTTATCTGAACATATTAAGGAAATCTTATTCTACATTGATTAATTGCATAGTACTTTGCCAGGAATAAATATACTGTCTTAACAATTTACATAGTATTTCATAAAAGCATAATTAATAAACAGAATGTGGTGAAATGAAATATATTGACATTTTGCATTGTGAAGGTTTATTTTCAGTAAACACATAAATTAAATTTTTAAGCCTAAAGTATAATAATAAGTCTTGTTTTTCAAAACCACAAATATATCATAGATTGCTAATAGATATTAGATATTCTAACAAAAATACAAGCCATTAAATTATCCAAAAACATTTGTAACAACTATCTGAAAAGTTATGTTTTATTCTTTTGGAATAAAACTAAACATAAATAAAAATTCAAACATATACTTACCTCTGATCATGATGCGTCAAAGCTGGGTGTACCAGGAGGTATGACAGCAGTTGTCTACACAGCTCCGGGGCCACTGAAGCTCTCCTCGGAGCATCCACACACTGTTGCACCATGGTCGGCATTAAGGACACATATACATTTTTAGCTCTCTCATTGTCAGTGTCCAGTAGGGGAAGAAGGGTCAGGAGTTGGCGGAGACGTTCACCTCCTGTTAACAAACAATTTGCCATATTTAATATTTGTTTAAATCATAATATATTGGCTTACAATTGTTGATAGTTGTGGTTATATTTATTACTGATGATATTGTAAGGTAAAAATATATGTAAATTTACTCTTGTAATGGTATTAGCAGGTAAGTAATTAGTATTTACTTGAGTGTGTGTGTGTGTGATTAACATGTGGGAAAACAGATCAGGTATTAAATTTCAGAATAATTTTATAACATTGAGGAAAATCTAAGCTATTAATGTAACCATAAGTACATATGTGTTACATTTCAATTATTAATCTACTTCATTGTTATTACCTGTCCAATAGCTTTTAACCTCCTTAGGGAATGTATTTCCAGAAAGCCTTTTTTAGCTCTATGCTACATACCGAATTCACATTAAATATTTCATAATATAAGTTGTGTCTTCTGGCATTCAGTGTTTATAATTATATTAAGTAGATAGATTGAATCTCATTGCATGCATTCCTTGTGTAAATTTTATAAAGGGACTGTCTAAATAGCATAACTATATCATCCTGTTTGATGCATGTTTCAGAGCCTTAACAATTTGTTAATGATGACACCTTTATACTCAGCTTTGAGCCTTGTCACACAAAGAAATAAACTAAGTTATATGTGTGTCATGCAATATATTTTGAAAATTACTACACATAATAATATGTGATGTTTTTATGTTTTATGTCTAAATTACAGTGCACAGTATAAATCTTGTGTTTAATAACTGTTCTGTTATAATTTAACATTTAGCAGAGTCTGTATTACTATGTTAAAAAGTGTGTAAATTACAAAGTACAACAAACATTGTTCTATGAGCACATATTATACATTTATGTATGTATTGTTGTGTGCATTTGTTCTGATTGCATTCCTATAAGATTATCTTCAAGTATGTGACATTATCTATTAAGCGAGGTCTGTAAGAATAATTTGCTATGTTGGACGCTACACTTTAATATTTTACTATATAAAATTTCCAAGGCAATATTTTATGTTCAACATGATATACTATACGTTTTTAATGATTGAATCAATTCAGATTGATACACTTTAGTCTTTTGTACTTCGGAATAGATATTTTTACAAATTATGAATGTAAGTATTGCTTGTACCCACATTCGAGAAGTGAGTCTATGCATGTGAATGACCATTATGTTGGATATAAAAGACTTGGCGATGATACAAACTTAGATAGCGAAAAATAAATAGGATATATTTTTTTCACTTACCCTCGTCATCGTCATCGTCGCCTTTAGGGGCCAGCAGGCTCGCCAGCAGCGCCTCGTCATTGGCGTCCCTTTGTAGTCGCTCGTCCTCGACGTGGTGCCGGAGTGCGGCCTCCACGGCGCGTTGTACCAACCGAAGCCCTGGCCACGGCACCCGCCGCGCCAACACGCATGCAGACACCGTTCGCTCGCAAGCTCCCCATTGCTCGAAGACCCCGGCCACGCCACCCAGCTGCTCATAAAACGTGCCGTTCATTGCGACAACACCATAGCACACCGAGTCTCCACCGACAGATTTGTTTGTGTTCCACACGTCAATGACAGCTGATGTCCAAGACCACTTCAGCTAATTCTCCTCGCACTACGGCATCGGCGGTTGGTGTTCAAGGTTGAACGGTTGCGGAACCACGCTTCGTGGGCGTCAGTTTTATTGAAAAATACAGGTAGATTGAAAAACATGAAATTTGTTTCGATGGTCAAGCTGATTATCAAAATCCAAAATGGCCGACCACAGATAACAAATGTCACTATCTTATAAATATTTATATAATTTAAACGGATTACAGAATAACTATTTTTGAGTGACTTATCATAAAAACAATATTTAAAGTACAATCTGTTTTATAACTATAGGAAAACAACAATACTTCCTACATTAAACTCATGCCATCTAGTGCACAATATAGTCGAGAAATTTAAACAACGCAAGCTCTGCCGTTGCCAACTTCTTACCACTAGGTTGCGCCATCATCCGCAAGTGCTTTATTTTGAGCAAAAGAATTTATTTATATTAGGCTATGTTGTGATATTCCATGTAGAAGATCATATTTTTGTTGTTTCTGTCTCTTAATAAATATAAATCAAAATACAGTCATAATAATATGATAATAGAATAAATAATGTCACGTGTAATCTATTTAGCTCTTCGATATTCAGCTAATTATAATAATACAAATTATTATTGTCGAGGCTAGTTTTAATTTTTGTATTGCATTTATTCAAACAAACACTTTTTTTTATTAAATTAAGACGCAAAACAGATTACAATCAAACACTAAAATATACAAACTTGATGTATATTTGACTTTTTTAAATATTACTTATATTATATACTTACCCTCACATTGGGAAAATATAAAACAAATGTATACATAGGTGTGTACCTACAGTGAGTAAACGAATATTTTATGTGTTTTGGATTATAAGTAATTAGATGTTGAAGAAGTACTTAGTTCAATTTAAATTAAATTATTGCAAGGCTCACAATTGTGCAGGTATTTGTCGACTTCTTTATCGTCATACCATAAATCATTTGATTCAGCTTCTCGTTGCAGGAGGCTATTCATAGCGGATTAAAAATCCCAAAAATCAAAACAAAGCGCGCTTAAAGTAACGGAATTTTTAAAACATTCTTTCGTACTACTTAAATCTTGTCGGCAGAGTAAAAATAACTGTTCAAAGTAAAGAGTAGTAAGTAGTAAGAACCTAGAGTAATGTAATGAGGATGACAGCCTGTTCAATTTACAATATGTATGAGAAAGAGATATCGGAAAGCCTACATACACTATTCCTTTCTCTAATCCCAATTTACCTTGCTGACCCGCAACGCTTCTAGAATTGTAGGTATTTATTATACACCCACCCGCGCCTTTAATGCTCGAAGGGGTGGGCAGAGGCATAATTGGTGCACCCATTTTCCAACGTGCATATTCCGTCCCACGTGATGCGGAGCAAACCTGTCGTAATGTCGTGTACATATCCCAGACTGCGGATTGGTACTAAGTAAAAAAACTCAATATCACTGTCCGGCTCGGTGATCGAACCCTAAAACCGTAATTGTTATATCTTAGTAACGACCAAAGTTGCAAGTTGCTTCACAAACAATCTTCCTTCATTGTTTATAACCTCCAGAAAACGTTTCCTCGCTATAAGTCGATGCTGCGTCTATGAAAACCCTCGACTCATCGTGTCAGCACACGTAGCAGTGGCGGCGCGTTTAGTCGAGACTGGCCGAGGACGAAATCATCACTACGCTGATCCAGTGTGAGTTGGTGAACTTCACAAACCTTCGAACATCTTCAAATTCCTAGGTAAGTAAGTTAACTTACTATGTTATCGTTTGTTATAAAACGAGAAATTATTAGACAAAGCATATGGATACCCACATGTTTATAGTTTTCAAAAGGCCAAAATCCAATGTCTGTGGCTTTAATGCTGGGTTCGAACCCGCCGTCTTCATTTCGGCAGGCTGGTCCGCTTCCCACTAGGATATTACCGCTGTATCTAGTTATTAGGTAATACCAAGTGAATATTTTTGCCTGCCTTGGTAAAACTATTGGTACGCTAATCCGATGTGATAGTAACTATTTACTGACAAAGAAGTAACTACAGTGTGGTCAAATGTAGACCAAAAGAGACATATTATTAACAATAAACAACCAATTTCTTTTTCCTCTCTTTATTTATGTACTGTAGTCTACTTTGAACTGATTTTGATAAGAGTAACACCAGAGTTTCTTGCTCGTTCTTCTCTGGTGAGAACTGCTTTCCGAACTGGTGGTAGAGTTAATATTGACGGAATCTTAATAATGTATAACATTTTACGGATTTAAATAAATCATTTCATTTCAATTGATTAAAGTATCGTGTGTCCTAGTTTCCAGCTTCATACAGTTTTTCACGCTTATCTATATTCCCTGGAAATTACATATTATAAATTTCACCGATCCAACAAAATATAAAAGCATAAACTATTGTTTGCAAAAATAGATATCAAATAGTCCAGATTCAAAAACCGATACATCTACGTAACAAAACATCAATAGCACAATGGGATTGTGACCGCCATGATAAAGGGTTTGGCGGGAAATGACAGGCGCGTGACAACTACACCTTGCGGGGACATTCATCAATTTGCTGCCTTACAGGTATTTGTATAAAGTTTATTTCCGCATGGAGATTTGCCTTGTATGTTGCCAGATGTGACTTAATTTAGTTCCGCCTATCGATTTATATTGAACACAATATGTCCGTTATATGGACCGCTATTCAACTTGCATCGTCAGGAAATATCTTTATTCAGCATATTATTTGTAACGGTATTCTATATTTCATAAGAATGTAAGTTTTTCGGAAAAGTAATTGAGGATTTTGGCAATTTGCGTTTACTAAAAGTAAAATACACACACATATAAGTAAGTAAATATACATAATGTTTTTTGTTGTATATAAGTTTCCTCTTTATATTCATGAAAGAGTGACAAAAAGAGCAGTCATTGGACTGAATGTTTGTAAAGTATTCGTAATAAATATCACATAACAATATTTGCCTTGCATAATATACTGTCGCACTGTTCGGCACGGGCCCCCTCTAGTACTCAGAAGGATAAGGTCTTAGTCCATCACGCTGGCTTAGTGCGAACTGAGGGTGTGTGAAGTCTATCAAGTTACCAAAGTATCCATGTTAAATAAAAATAAATTAGACGAGTCTCTCAACACTTATGATAATTGTTAGATAGGGAAATTCTAATATCCGACAATTCAATTGACAAACCGAAATGTTCCAACTTCTGCCATATTTCTGTTGAATACGGCTTTACCCTTTACTAAAAACAAGTCCCAAAATCGACACGAGACAATACCCCAAAGTATTGTAATAAGGAAATGATTTTCAAAAATATTCAAAAACGTCTTCTAATCCTATTAGTCGGTGCGCAGGAGTTGTGTAACTCATTCTGCATGCAAAAAGTTTGTCATTTGAAATACAAAAGGATTGCGTTGGGACAATGCAAATATTTCCAGAGATCCGTGAACTGGCACTTTCTTTGCAACAATGATCTTATTCTCTTATAACGGGAAGAAAGCTGGTTGTGTGGCCTGTCTGGCAAAATTTGCAAATCATAACTTAACTGTTATTTGTCTCCTGCTTGAGATAAAAATATGACAACCACAAATTAAACAAAATATAGGCTGTCCGATTCATTTCATTGCCTATGAGCTCTTTTTGTTACGAAGTAGGTATATTTTAAAGTTTGAAAGGCAATTATATCTAAGCGACAAATATGCCGAAAATGAATTATATAAATATTTTGAATCGCCATTTTTTTCTGTGTCATTTGATCTAGGCTTTGCAGGTCTAGGACAGTTTTAATAACATTAGACTATATCTTTATAAAATAAAAAGTTGAATTGTTAAGAATTTTTATATTAAAATCAAAACTCTAAAGCATTCTACTCAAAAAATTTACTGATTGTCGCTTAGATATGATTGCTCTTAAAGCGTCGATTTAATTAACTACTTAGTAACTAGATTTTATAATAACTAGGTAAAAATGTATCTTAACGGTAATCGTCAGTGTGATAGCGTCAAAAGCTTTTTTTTTCTGTCTGCTAATCACAAACTTGTAAGTTTAATTTGAAAAACTTTTTTTGTCCGAGTCACCAGATGAGTTAGCGCCCCACAAGATGATACAGGTAGGCCGTAGTAAGCAGTTACCGCCATCATAGATTAAAGCGATAAGTACCTAAGGGTACACAGCCAAGCTATCGAGAGGAATATAAAAATAATTGGGAAAGTGTTTTTCCTTTTTTTTATTTACTCGGTCGCAGCTCCAGTGATAAACCCGTGCCACGGAAAGCACGCAAAGCCGTTGGTCCTGCGCCTGATCTCTCTCCGATCATGTCAGATCGCCGTCTCACCGGACTATGATAGTGAAGGAACAGAGGATGTAATACATAGGGTATTGCGCACACACTTGTGCACTATAATATCTCCTACGTATCTGGCTGAACTCTGTTGAAAATTTCAGTTGAAAATTTCCGAAATTCGAGTAGATGAGATTCATTCACTAATTAACTAGAATCTCTTCTGTTATTTTAAGTGACCCCATTGTGGATCTGTCACTTTGTCCACTTAACACGACGCGTGCGCCGTGTTTTTGTTTCTAGTTTCGCGTGGGAAATGTGGAACGTGTCGATTACCGTAACGGAATGAATAGAAAGATGAATTCATTTCACCAAACTAGATTATTTTGAAATGTGTACAATATAGAGTCAGTCAGGACTTTTCTTTTCGTTTATTGGCCTTCTCTGGTAACATACTTTCTAAATAATAAATAAGAAATGATATTCCAGGACTTCAGAAGGACTAATCCAATGTAAACATACAATACCTATTTTTCAGATAACGACTTAGTTCGGGTTCCTAAAATACCAAATACATCGTGTATAGTTAATAAATAATAGTTTATATGGATTGTTTTTCTCCCCTGATATAACTATTATAATCATGTAGGTACAAAAGTTCGCTGAAAAAAAATCACACAAACCATTGGTCCACCGACAGAGGTAGTTCAATACAAAAATATGTTATTATAATGTATGGGACCGCGACAATTCATTCCTGCGAAATAATTATGCCAATTATTTTTTGTTGTATTTCCTTCCTGGATCCGCTGTCGCTATTCATCCTAATGATCATCCATAAGGGTCAGCGCAGACCTGGCGCCATGCTACAAACACAAATACGTTAGCTTTCATGGTTTAAGAAGAGTTAGAAATTCCGGGATTGAAAGAGAGTTAAACACTATATTTTATTTTAAGATAGAGTTTAGAGACAAAAATATCGCAGGCTTATCCTGTAGATAATTTTCCCGCCAGAATACTGCATGATTAATCTCTTAAAAAAATGTAATCTTTAATTCTAATTTCAACTGCATCAACTTCATAAATCATTTATTATGTATACTGTTTTTAATGTATGGCATACGCCAGTAATTTTAAGATTAATTGAATCTCAGTAATTTGTAATATTATAGCGAGGCATCGCGTGTATAGCTTCCCGTCAGATCCGCGCCCACCTTAAAGCATGTCCAGTCATTAGCTATTCAAACAGTGCGATGATGCGGTAAAGCCAACTGTCGTGTATTCGCCGTATTGTGCGCAGTTTCCGTCCACGCAACTCTTTCTTTGACAAATGGTCATCTGTCAATACAGAATGACCATTTGTGTCTCGGCCGGATATGATATTTAGGATATAATTAAGAGATTCTATTCCATGACTTCATAAGTGAATAAAAGGTTGTCAAATGCTTTGGATATTTTATAATACTGTATTTTTTATGGTAATTATTTCTAATTGTGCCTTGTTGGCGTAGTATTATTGGGTGTACTGTACGACAACATACTGGGGTCCTGGGTTCAAATCCCGGGACGTGCAAAGTGATATTAGGTTTTTCTGTTCAGTATCAACGCGGAGTCTGGAATCCGTGCCCGATCTGGCGATGCGCTCGACAATTATTACATTATGGAAAGAAAGACACAGGGCTAAAGTGGGTACCTCCTCTGATTCCACACTTGCCTATCCGTATGAGGATAAAGTCGTGATGTGAGTGTATGTAGTTAAACTAAAGAACAAATATATATCTCTAAAACACATACTTACCTACGTATTACTTTCCGGAGTGTCTTCTGTCCTAGGCGAGTTAGTGTTTGTGGGAATATTTCCTGACACCGAGAATCATATTCTTGATGAATAAGCCTGTATGATTTCTCATGGTAACGTGAATGTTAGACGTTGAAATAAAAGTATTTTTGTATAATTGTAAATTGTAGGTATATATAGTAACTTTGACTTTGTGGACGACTAACACCTCAGTACACTCATGACCATGAAGGCTGCAAAGTTTTCAAAACGTCGGAAGAAAATTATTATATAGTTTATCGCAATAAAATCTGAAAAATATTTTATTTCAATATTACGAAATCTATTAGGTAGCTAATATTTTATATTAAACAAAATTAAATTATTAAATGAAATGGCTGCATTGTAGCTCCATAATGCAATGCGGAAGGGTTTCACCGAAACACCCACGTGTCACCCCATGCCTTTGATATCATCTCACGAATGGCACACGCTAAAACATACTTTATTACACTGCAATAGATTCTTTATTTTATTTTTTGTGTAATGCAGCTGCGGCTAATGTTTATCCGTAATTCGATATGCGGACAAAATCCGTTATGTGAGAATTTGGCACATTATGTGATGAGAGGTCCAGATACTTGAGTATGTTTGTACAAGCTGTTGTTAAGAAGATAATGTAAACACTGCTTTAAGTAAAATAATAATAATATCAGCTATGTATTATATTATACTGTATTACTGCTAGGCACAGGCCTTCTCTACTACTGACAGGAATTAGACCTTAGTCCACCACGCTGGCTTAGTGCTGAAAGGCAGACTTCGTATACCATGACAATTCTTATACAGAACTGCTCAGTTATACGGTGTCCTCACGATGTTTTCCTTCACCGTTAAAGCTAGCGATACTGAATTTAGGCAAAAATGCATAGCAAGACATTATGTGGAATTGTTCGCATTGTATTATTTATTAAGAATTTTGGCGGTAACCGCACTAAAGACATATTTGCTCATACATGCGTGCTTACCCTAATTTTATTCCGTAGGTAAATGTGATGATTATTTGTCACCTTATAAAAATCTTTATACAATAACTAAAAGAGTTATACCTCAGATAATAATATTATCATTTACTAGATCGCAAATCACAATAACTTTAAGAAGGATATCTTATTTTGTAAATTATCTCGTTAATCAAAACAAACATAATATTACACATTTAATTTTTGATTATAATTCCATGTTTCACATTAATTAAGATATTTGTTTTTCTCAACATTATTGCCTCAATTAGCTAATAGAGAGGGATTAGTAAAAATGCAAGGATCATTTGCAACGCTCGAAACGAAAAATAAACTCATTAGGAACCAACTTACAATCCATTTTTTACTATAAATTGATGTGAATCAACCCTATGATCATCAGTCGATGTACAGTTGAACGCGTTCCAGGAAGAAAATTTGCAAAACTGTAAATCAATGCAATGTCCACACTGCGTCCCGTTAGGGTTAACCGCAGGTAGTCCAACCCTTCCCTAAAGGGTACAACAGGCCCCGCCCCTTTTGCCACTAGCCATTAGAGAAGGGACGGCCGTCATTTGCAATTTTCTTTTCGTGTGAACAAGTTGTGACCAAGATGTCTCTCTGGACACCGTACGCGCAGGAAGCCGCTCTGGATTTGAGCAAGCCAGTGGTCAAGATCGAGAGAAGGTCTCCGGATTTGCCGGTGACTAATTCATCGCCTCCGGTCAGTGGATATGTGTACCCAACTACGCACGACAATCAGTATTATTCAGGCTACCCGTACCCTCAACATGTGGGATACACTGTTCCATCAGCGCAGATATCCCCGGAGCCAGTGTGGCCTCAATACCAGCAACAGAAGACGTTCGTATCACCCTCACCACCAAATTCGCCGGATTTCTTCGACACAGAATCGTTGTCAGATGATGTGGAGTACCAGGCCTTCGAGAGAGATGCTCTCCGGGCTATGGCTGAGAAGAATGGCGGCACTTTACTTGGCAATAACCCTAGGATGAGAAGAGCTGTTCAAACAAGCCAGGCGGCTGATGATTCGTATAGAAAACAAAGAGAGAGGAACAACTATGCGGCAAAACAGAGCAGAGATCGAAGGAAACTCAGGGAGGTCCGACTGGCATTCCAAGTGACGTATTTGAAAAAGAAAATGGCGGAACTAAGAGGAAGGTTGGCTGCAGGAGTATGTAACAGATGTCGACAGATCAGCGAGTGTTGAAAAGAAATTGGAAAGATCTGGAATAAGCTTTCACATCTGTGCTAGATGTTATGTTCGGCAATGAGTGAAGTGGCGCATAATCTAGAGAATTTAGAGCTAGGTTTAAGCTACGGGAGATAATAAGACTGTATAGATTGTAAATATAAATTATTGTAATGTAAATACATATTTGGAATTGTCTATGTCATCAGAGTTTATAGAATATATCGCAATAAATTTTGCTACGAATTTTTTGTTTACTTTATTACTTATTTGCACTAAAGTCGTATAATAGTTGGGTTAAAACCAAATGAATAATGATAATTTTATATAACAATAAAATTAAAAGTATTACCATTAAATATATTGGTGAGGTACAATACATAAAGAGCGTAGATATTTTCATGATATCGATGGACATTCGGCAGGAATCATGTGCACCAGTAATAGGCACTTGTGACGAACTGCCGCATAAATTTGGTACCTGAACAGCATCGATGTGAATCATAGTAATTTAGCAACAATAATAAATTAAAATATAAAATTAAATATCATTGTAAAGTGTAAATAATACCTCAATAATACTTACAGTTTGCTACGA
The DNA here is from genome assembly GCF_014839805.1 of Manduca sexta. Taxonomy (NCBI): domain Eukaryota; kingdom Metazoa; phylum Arthropoda; class Insecta; order Lepidoptera; family Sphingidae; genus Manduca; species Manduca sexta. The sequence continues at coordinate 1,873,335 of NC_051125.1, forward strand.
GGATTTTAGGATCAGTACGAACTTCTATAATCCAGGATTACAGAACGATTTACCGTAAAACGTAATCCTTTTGGATCCATTCCGACTTCTAATTACCGACGAAATATTCCACAAATAAATCCCAATCATAAACAAATTTTAATCTGGTAATTGTTTTCGTAATTATTTATGGCGGCCGGGGTTAATCCAATGCAGATGCAAAAAAATAAAAATAATCCGCCCGTTAGTCGATTGTAAAAAGGTTGCAAAAATCCGGCATCAAAGAAAAATAGAGATGTTATTGCACTGCCGAATAATCCGATTAAGATGGCTTGTTTGTGTCAAGTCTGAATTTTGATGGAAGTTACTTTAGAGTTGCTTTAAAAAAATATCTAATACTGTCATATCTTTTTGGAAATATAAACATTTTTTTTAATTGACTTCAAAATGCCGGAAGGGTTTTTAATTCGGCGCGTATGTATTTTATTTTTATTTAATCGAATATACAAATTAAAACTCAGGTATATTATAAGTACTAATTAGTATCAACCACAATCCAAATGAATCGCAATCATAATACTTCGTATTTTGTGTAGGTACTTTAAAGTTAATCCAAATTAATAATATGTACATATTTCTCAATTACCAATATGTAAGTATTGCTTAGAGTTCGTTAATCAAAAATTTTGATCTCTATCAATTATCATCCTGAAAAATACCTAGCAGATCTATACATATTACGTAACATAATATACCAAGTGATTCGCTCTCATTGGTCGGTGAATTCGACGCGTGCGCAATGCCCGCCCATGTCTTTTATGTTTTTTACTTGCCTTGTGTCAGAAGCGACGCCTTTTGTACAGGAACATAAAAATAATAGTTATTTTTAGTTGCAGTAGCTTATAGTCGTCATAAACTGTTGAGCCATAGTAAAAACCATTTTTTTTTATGAGGAGCTAAAAGTGATTTATTAGTTAATAGTAGATTATCTTTAATGTAGAGGTTCTCTAGGTAATTTTAATTGAGTTTCTCTTAATAAACTCATGTGTTATTATTATGATTTAGGTACTTACGTTTTGTCTAAATTTGTAGATCGAGATGCAATTCATATTAAAGGAATTCAAATGCAGAGGATTGAAGCTGTTAATGTAGGCAGCGTGATATACCAAGTAATGATGTGTATATTTCAGACTAAAATAAAATAAAAGCCACAGCACAGTCTACACTTCTGCCTCAAAGTTGTCAAATTAAGAGCGGACGGACAATTTTTTTAAAGCTATTGAATGGTTTCGTTATATGGTAACGTGGAAAGGAATGCTATCCGTTATTTATTTTACGTCGAAGTTTATGGCTTCATATCTCACTCAAGTTGTGTAAACATGGGCGCGTGGCTAAGTCCTGTGGGTCGCTATTTTTTTTAAACGTGTACGGGTAAGTGACCTTTTTGCACCTGATGGTAAGTGGAGTGGGGTCCAATAGAATGTCGACTGACGAGAGAAGATTATCACTGGGTAGTCGATACAATTATGCCGGTCTGTTGGAAGCGGATATACAGGCTGATCCCGGAAAGGGACACATTTACGTGGGCCAATATGGCGGGTGTTAACAAGGGTATGGTGGTTGCTATATGGGCGGATATAAAATATATCCTACCACCAGCAAAGTTATACATTGTCAAGTAATTTTACTTACCTAAATGACGAGATTTAAGTCACATACCTGAAGCCGGGAAGTCGGCAGGAATCGGGTTATATGGACCTTTCCCCACTGTTGTGATCGGTTTATTAGTCTATTTTTTAAGGTATATTATTTACGACTCATAAAATGTTAGATAAATAGAAATACAAGCTTATATGGGGACTAGTCTAACACTCGGCGAATTTTATCGTCAAGTACGACTATGAAACCATAATTTTGTTCCAGTTTGCTGGACATACTTAGTAGCCAATATAGTTCTTGGATATTATTAAAACAACTTATGTCTCCATAAAACTTATTTACCATTGGTTTACCCATTAGACAATTTCTCAACCGAGGTTTGATAACCTCATCTCCAATAATATAAATAAGAAACCGACTGTGCCATTCTCTCCTACATTTAAATGGTATGGTTAAACGTATTAGTTCCCTTATATACTCGTCATTGAGTTAGGTTAGTTATTGCGCATAGGGGTGCGACCCTCGCTCAATTAGTAGACGCAACCCCTGCACGACACCATTGGAACTATTTCTATATACGTAGTTATATGTCTATGCTTTAATTATATTACTCAGGACATTCGCTGTTTTTTCTAATACTTAGTTGAACTAATTTTGTGTAAATGAGACAATAAATCAGATGTTTTTTTTTAGGAATTAACGTTCCACGGTGCGTTTTTTACAGGAACAAGTCTACACTTTATTCATAAAACACAGTGTGTACCAGAAAGGTGTAATTTTCCGAAAGGGACTCCGACACAACATAAAGATACTAATAAGCATGAATGCAGTTTGCAAATCATTCTAATGATAATTAGATTCTGCATAAAGGGAAGCTTTAGCACTTAATAGTTCAGGTCTACTACCAGGTGACAGGTGACTTAGACTAGACCCGTAGTAATACTACCGCAGTCGGCAGGTAAATAACATTTGATTCGTTTGTCGTTGCCATTTCGGTAGCTATTACGGTGTGTTTTTTGTATAAATTGTATAATACATATCCCATGATTTTGTTTTTCAATAAAAAAAAAACAATAATCACAAAACATAAAGAATAAATAAATGTCATAACTTTTGGTAACATGAATTTTTATATACAAAGTATTAGAAATTTATATTTATGAACGGGTTACGGGATCGTGTTCCTTAGTAGTATAGGTAATAGATAACTTTCCTATTCAGAATAAAAATACTAGGAAACGTATTTTAGAATCCTGGTATTCTTCGGGCGGACGCTAGGTGCAAAATCCAATTTTGGGCCTGTGAAAACAACTTCCCCTATTTAGTATTTTCATGGAATGATACGGTTGGTTCAGAGCCGTTAAGCCGACCAACTCCTCAAAAATACGCGGAAGAACCGCGAGCAAAACCTAGTATTAAAAGTTTGATTTGTTTGGATGTTTGTAAAGATGGTTACAACACCCCTAACACTATGTACTCGGCCGCTCAACCAAACCATAGCGCGATCTACTTTTCAACTACCGCCATCTAGTGCCCCTAATAGAACTAAAATCCAAATATGCAGTGTAACTATACATATATACTAACTTCATGGTATATAATTTTATGTAATTCAATTTATTTATTATCGACGGTTGACGCAACATTTATTTATTTATTCTAACATATGGTGTACCGCGCTGGTAGTACCATGTTTAACGTAACTGATGCTAAATTATAAAGTATATCACGTTGTCAGTAAATCGAAAAACCGTCTACGACTTCGGCGCTGCCCAATGCCGAGTTCTCATTGTTAAAGGTATCAGTTGCGCAACGTAGGGAGATACTCATCTTGCGAGCGCAAAGTACTGCGTAGCTGGTTGTTGCATCCCGGTGAAACAACGCATACTGAACGCGGGATCGTCTATTTCTTAGCGAGGATTTACGAATAATTATTCTTTCAATTTACAAATACCTATTGTAAGGATATGAAATTATTTTTCATACAATTGTAAATGGGTACTTATTAAGTATTCATTAAAAAATCAAAGTATTGCAAAGATGTTCGCATGTTACCAGCGGTCGCCGAAATCGCTCGATGGATATGTAAGAATAATTGAGTTCAGAGAAAAAACTCCGTCTTGGGCTAACATAATATAGATTACAAGTTACTTTTATCCCGGACAAATATGTAAAGCAATATTTATAACGCGAAAAATCGTTTACGATGTCTTTTATACGTAGAAAACTATCATGACAGCCAATAAACAATCAATGGAAATGTTATCTAACATTTTCTATGCGGTCAAACTTCGTACCTACCATTCAACACAATAGTGGTATTTTCGGTGCAACAAAATCTGTGGGGATTTTCTAGCCCTTTGATAGATTTGCTAAAAAATCGATAACGGAACTAATCCGTCGCAGATTTGTATTGTGAGCCATACAAATAAATATTCACTGTTTTACTTTGTGTTTCGGTTTGTTTTTGAATGCCGAGTGCCAGTTGCATACCCCACGTAATGCTTGCGACGTCCACCTCTAGGGTCGGTCATGTATCAAGTATATAACGGTTGGATATATAGGGTAACGTGGATTAAAATATTGCATTGCAAAAAACAGGCTTTAAGTGGCCATTATAAAGTCTAATTTTGAGTCAATAAAAATATCTGTTGTTTATTAGTGAAAAAACTACAGTCGTTGCTTAATTCCGTGTTTTATTAATCGGATTAAATATTAGTTAAGAAGCCGCTAAACATGCCACGAGATTAGTGAATTAATAAAACTCGAGGATTAATTTTATCCACGGCTTTAATTTAATATTGTGTTTTTACAGAAGTTTCTATTTAAATAACATTGAAAAATTGCTTAATGCCTGCATTTAATCCACAGCAGAAGCTTTAAAGTCTTGGTAACAAACTTTTCATGTTAGATATATCTTGTACGAAAAAACAATAATTTTTGGAGATATTAGGTACCAAGAGGGGCTTTCATACGAGAGACTAACATGTGTGTATCCCACGATGACCACGACGCGGTACCTTCGATGTGTGTCGGTGACATATTTAACGCGAATACTTATTGATGATCAAGGTGTGGGGTTTAATAAAATAACTACTGATATCTCCTTTTAATTATTCATTTACTTTTATTCACAAATGCTTATTGCTAGCCTTTTATGGAATTAAAGAAGTAGATTAGAAGTTTCAGAGCCTACATTTTACATAGTTTATAACACATCGGTCAATAAGTCCCGAGCCTAATATATAAATTGCGCTGTTACGGATAAATACTACCGATTTTCAAAAATTACTGACCTCAATGTAACGCATGTCAAAATTTTATAAACTTTTAACAATTTGTAAAAAAGTTACAGTGATTTTAGTGATGCTACTTTGAGTGTCTCTAAAACAATGGAAGAAAAAGAATTTCGAATGTTGTTTAAACATCGTTTTTCAATGAATAAAAATACCGTCGAAACAAAAGTTTGGCTCGATAAATGTTATGAGAACTTTGCTCCATCAAAAGCAACAGTTAAACGTTG